>NW_027522900.1:0-71008 GCF_052094955.1 Ictidomys tridecemlineatus | reverse complement strand
GTAGATGGACTGTTGTAGAGAGAAGAGGTTGGAAATTGCCATCCAGAAGGACTGTTGTCGAGAGAAGAGCTTGGAGACTGGGGTAGAGAAGGACTGCTGCAGAAAGTAGAGGTTGGAGACTGAGGTGAAGAAGGACTTATACAGAAAGCAGACGTTGGTGACCTGGGTGCAGAAGGATTGTTCGAGAGAGCTGAGGTTGAAGAGGGGGTGGAGCAGGACTGTTGCAGAGAGCAGATGTTGAAGACTGGGGTGCAGAAGGACTGTTGCAGAGAGCAGAGATTGGAGACTGGGGTGCAGAAGGACTATTGCAGAGAGTAGAGGTAGCAGACTGAGGTGCAGAAGGACTGTTACAGAGAGCAGAGTTTGGAGAATATGGTGCAGAATTACTGATGCAGAAAGCAGAGGTTGGAGACTGGTGTGCAGAAGAAACCTTACAAAGAACAGAGGTTGGAGAATGCGGTACAGAAGGACTGTTGTAGAGAGCAGAAGTTGGAGACTGGGGTACAGAATAAGTGTTGTAGAGAACAGAGGTTGGAGACTGGGGTGCAGAAGGACCATTGCAGAAAGCAGAGGTCGGAGACTGGGTTTCAGAAGGATCTTACAGAGAGAAGAATTTGGACACTGAGGTTCAGAAGGACTGTTGCAGAGAGCAGAGTTTTGAGACTGAGGTTCAGAAGGACTGATACAGAAAGCAGAGTTTGGAGACTGGGGTGCAGAAGGACCCTTACGGAGAGCAGAGTTTGAAGACTGCGGTACAGAAGGACTGTTACCGAGAGCAGATGTTGGAGACTGGGAGCAGAAGGACTGTTGCACAGAACAGAGGTTGGAGACTGGTGTGCCGCAGGACACTTGCAGAAAGCAGAGGTTAAAGACTGGGGTGGAGAAGGTATGTTTCAGAGAAGAGATTTTGGAAACCAGATTACAGAAGGATCTTACAGAGACCAGAGTTTGGAGACTGTGTTGCAGAAGGACTGTTGCACACAGAAGAAATTGGAGACTGAGGTGTAGAAGTCCTGTTACATAGAGTAGAGTTTTGAGACTGGGGTACAGGAGGATCGTTGAAAGGAGCAGAAATTGGAGACACGGGTGGAGTAGGATCATTGCAGAGAGCAGAGGTTGGAGATTAGTGTGCAGTAGGACTGTTGCAGAGAGCAGATTTTAGAAACTGGGTTGCAGAATGACTGTAACAAAGAGCAGAAGTCTGTGACTGTGGTGCAGAAGGACTGTTACAAAGAGCAGAGTTTGGAGACTGGGGTACAGAAGGACTTTTACAGAGAGCAGAGTTTGGAAACTGGGGTTCAAATGGATCTTACAGAGAGCAGAGTTTGGAGACTGTGGTGCAAAAGGACTGTTACAAAGTGCAGAGTTTAAAGACTGGGTTAGCGATGGATCATACACAGAGCAGAGTTGGGAGACTGAGGTGCAGAAAGACTGTTACAGAAAGCAGAGGAAGGAGACTGGGGTTCAGAAGGGTCGTTGCAGAGAGTAGAGTTTTCAGACTCAGGTGCAGAAGAACTTTTGCAGAGAGCAGATGTTGGAGACTGGGGTGCAGAAGGACTGTTGCAGAGAGCAGATGTTGGTAACTAGGGTGCAGAAAGACTGTTGTAAAGTGCAGAGGTTGGAGACTGGGGTGCAGAAGGACTGTTACAGAGAACAGATGTTGGAGAATAAGGTGTGGAAGTCCTGTAACAGAGAGCAGAGGTTGGAGATTTGGATGCAGAAGAACTTTTACAGAGAGCAGAGGTTGGATACTGGGGTTCAGAAGGATCTTACAGAGAGCAGAATTTGGAGACTGTGGTGCAGAAGACTGTTACAGAAATCAGAGGTAGAAGACTGGGGTGCAGTAGGATCATTGCAGAGAGCAGATTTTGAAGACTGGGGTGCAGAAGGCCTGCCACAAAAGAAGAGTTTGGAGACTTGCGTGCAGAAGGCCTGTTACAGAGAGGAGAGGTTGGAGACTGGGGTGCAGAAGGACTGTTACAGAGAGCAGAGGTTGGATACTGGGTTGCTGAAGAATCTTACAGAAAGCAGAGTTTGGAGACTGCAGTACAGAAAGACTGTTACAGTGAGCATACGTTGAAGACTAGGGTACAGAAGGAGTGTTCCAGAGAGAAAATGTTGGAAACTGTGGTTACGAATGACTGTTTCAGAGAAAAGAGTTTAGAGAATAGGGTGTAGAAGGACTGTTGCAGAGAGCAGAGGTTGGAGACTGGGGTGCAGAAGAACTTTTGTAGAGAGTAGACTTTTGAGACTTGGGTGCAGAAGGACTGTTGCAGAGAGCAGAGGTTGGAAACTGAGGTGCAGAAGGAGTCTTACAGAGAGCAGAGGTTGGAGACTGGGGTGCAGAAGGACTGATACAGAAAGCAGAGATTTGAGTCTGGGGTGCAGAAGTACTGTTACAGAGACCAGACTGTTACAGAGACCAGAGTTGAGAGACTGCGGTATAGAAAAACTGTTACAGAGCACAGAGGTTGAAGACTGGGTGCAGAAGAAATGTTACAGAGAGCACAGGTTGGAGACTGAGGTGCAGAAGGATAGATACAGAGAGCAGAGTTTTGAGACTGAGGTTCAGAAGGACTGATACAGAAAGCAGAGTTTGGAGACTGGGGTGCAGAAGGACCCTTACGGAGAGCAGAGTTTGAAGACTGCGGTACAGAAGGACTGTTACCGAGAGCAGATGTTGGAGACTGGGAGCAGAAGGACTGTTGCACAGAACAGAGGTTGGAGACTGGTGTGCCGCAGGACACTTGCAGAAAGCAGAGGTTAAAGACTGGGGTGGAGAAGGTATGTTTCAGAGAAGAGATTTTGGAAACCAGATTACAGAAGGATCTTACAGAGACCAGAGTTTGGAGACTGTGTTGCAGAAGGACTGTTGCACACAGAAGAAATTGGAGACTGAGGTGTAGAAGTCCTGTTACATAGAGTAGAGTTTTGAGACTGGGGTACAGGAGGATCGTTGAAAGGAGCAGAAATTGGAGACACGGGTGGAGTAGGATCATTGCAGAGAGCAGAGGTTGGAGATTAGTGTGCAGTAGGACTGTTGCAGAGAGCAGATTTTAGAAACTGGGTTGCAGAATGACTGTAACAAAGAGCAGAAGTCTGTGACTGTGGTGCAGAAGGACTGTTACAAAGAGCAGAGTTTGGAGACTGGGGTACAGAAGGACTTTTACAGAGAGCAGAGTTTGGAAACTGGGGTTCAAATGGATCTTACAGAGAGCAGAGTTTGGAGACTGTGGTGCAAAAGGACTGTTACAAAGTGCAGAGTTTAAAGACTGGGTTAGCGATGGATCATACACAGAGCAGAGTTGGGAGACTGAGGTGCAGAAAGACTGTTACAGAAAGCAGAGGAAGGAGACTGGGGTTCAGAAGGGTCGTTGCAGAGAGTAGAGTTTTCAGACTCAGGTGCAGAAGAACTTTTGCAGAGAGCAGATGTTGGAGACTGGGGTGCAGAAGGACTGTTGCAGAGAGCAGATGTTGGTAACTAGGGTGCAGAAAGACTGTTGTAAAGTGCAGAGGTTGGAGACTGGGGTGCAGAAGGACTGTTACAGAGAACAGATGTTGGAGAATAAGGTGTGGAAGTCCTGTAACAGAGAGCAGAGGTTGGAGATTTGGATGCAGAAGAACTTTTACAGAGAGCAGAGGTTGGATACTGGGGTTCAGAAGGATCTTACAGAGAGCAGAATTTGGAGACTGTGGTGCAGAAGACTGTTACAGAAATCAGAGGTAGAAGACTGGGGTGCAGTAGGATCATTGCAGAGAGCAGATTTTGAAGACTGGGGTGCAGAAGGCCTGCCACAAAAGAAGAGTTTGGAGACTTGCGTGCAGAAGGCCTGTTACAGAGAGGAGAGGTTGGAGACTGGGGTGCAGAAGGACTGTTACAGAGAGCAGAGGTTGGATACTGGGTTGCTGAAGAATCTTACAGAAAGCAGAGTTTGGAGACTGCAGTACAGAAAGACTGTTACAGTGAGCATACGTTGAAGACTAGGGTACAGAAGGAGTGTTCCAGAGAGAAAATGTTGGAAACTGTGGTTACGAATGACTGTTTCAGAGAAAAGAGTTTAGAGAATAGGGTGTAGAAGGACTGTTGCAGAGAGCAGAGGTTGGAGACTGGGGTGCAGAAGAACTTTTGTAGAGAGTAGACTTTTGAGACTTGGGTGCAGAAGGACTGTTGCAGAGAGCAGAGGTTGGAAACTGAGGTGCAGAAGGAGTCTTACAGAGAGCAGAGGTTGGAGACTGGGGTGCAGAAGGACTGATACAGAAAGCAGAGATTTGAGTCTGGGGTGCAGAAGTACTGTTACAGAGACCAGACTGTTACAGAGACCAGAGTTGAGAGACTGCGGTATAGAAAAACTGTTACAGAGCACAGAGGTTGAAGACTGGGTGCAGAAGAAATGTTACAGAGAGCACAGGTTGGAGACTGAGGTGCAGAAGGATAGATACAGAGAGCAGAGTTTTGAGACTGAGGTTCAGAAGGACTGATACAGAAAGCAGAGTTTGGAGACTGGGGTGCAGAAGGACCCTTACGGAGAGCAGAGTTTGAAGACTGCGGTACAGAAGGACTGTTACCGAGAGCAGATGTTGGAGACTGGGAGCAGAAGGACTGTTGCACAGAACAGAGGTTGGAGACTGGTGTGCCGCAGGACACTTGCAGAAAGCAGAGGTTAAAGACTGGGGTGGAGAAGGTATGTTTCAGAGAAGAGATTTTGGAAACCAGATTACAGAAGGATCTTACAGAGACCAGAGTTTGGAGACTGTGTTGCAGAAGGACTGTTGCACACAGAAGAAATTGGAGACTGAGGTGTAGAAGTCCTGTTACATAGAGTAGAGTTTTGAGACTGGGGTACAGGAGGATCGTTGAAAGGAGCAGAAATTGGAGACACGGGTGGAGTAGGATCATTGCAGAGAGCAGAGGTTGGAGATTAGTGTGCAGTAGGACTGTTGCAGAGAGCAGATTTTAGAAACTGGGTTGCAGAATGACTGTAACAAAGAGCAGAAGTCTGTGACTGTGGTGCAGAAGGACTGTTACAAAGAGCAGAGTTTGGAGACTGGGGTACAGAAGGACTTTTACAGAGAGCAGAGTTTGGAAACTGGGGTTCAAATGGATCTTACAGAGAGCAGAGTTTGGAGACTGTGGTGCAAAAGGACTGTTACAAAGTGCAGAGTTTAAAGACTGGGTTAGCGATGGATCATACACAGAGCAGAGTTGGGAGACTGAGGTGCAGAAAGACTGTTACAGAAAGCAGAGGAAGGAGACTGGGGTTCAGAAGGGTCGTTGCAGAGAGTAGAGTTTTCAGACTCAGGTGCAGAAGAACTTTTGCAGAGAGCAGATGTTGGAGACTGGGGTGCAGAAGGACTGTTGCAGAGAGCAGATGTTGGTAACTAGGGTGCAGAAAGACTGTTGTAAAGTGCAGAGGTTGGAGACTGGGGTGCAGAAGGACTGTTACAGAGAACAGATGTTGGAGAATAAGGTGTGGAAGTCCTGTAACAGAGAGCAGAGGTTGGAGATTTGGATGCAGAAGAACTTTTACAGAGAGCAGAGGTTGGATACTGGGGTTCAGAAGGATCTTACAGAGAGCAGAATTTGGAGACTGTGGTGCAGAAGACTGTTACAGAAATCAGAGGTAGAAGACTGGGGTGCAGTAGGATCATTGCAGAGAGCAGATTTTGAAGACTGGGGTGCAGAAGGCCTGCCACAAAAGAAGAGTTTGGAGACTTGCGTGCAGAAGGCCTGTTACAGAGAGGAGAGGTTGGAGACTGGGGTGCAGAAGGACTGTTACAGAGAGCAGAGGTTGGATACTGGGTTGCTGAAGAATCTTACAGAAAGCAGAGTTTGGAGACTGCAGTACAGAAAGACTGTTACAGTGAGCATACGTTGAAGACTAGGGTACAGAAGGAGTGTTCCAGAGAGAAAATGTTGGAAACTGTGGTTACGAATGACTGTTTCAGAGAAAAGAGTTTAGAGAATAGGGTGTAGAAGGACTGTTGCAGAGAGCAGAGGTTGGAGACTGGGGTGCAGAAGAACTTTTGTAGAGAGTAGACTTTTGAGACTTGGGTGCAGAAGGACTGTTGCAGAGAGCAGAGGTTGGAAACTGAGGTGCAGAAGGAGTCTTACAGAGAGCAGAGGTTGGAGACTGGGGTGCAGAAGGACTGATACAGAAAGCAGAGATTTGAGTCTGGGGTGCAGAAGTACTGTTACAGAGACCAGACTGTTACAGAGACCAGAGTTGAGAGACTGCGGTATAGAAAAACTGTTACAGAGCACAGAGGTTGAAGACTGGGTGCAGAAGAAATGTTACAGAGAGCACAGGTTGGAGACTGAGGTGCAGAAGGATAGATACAGAGAGCAGAGTTTTGAGACTGAGGTTCAGAAGGACTGATACAGAAAGCAGAGTTTGGAGACTGGGGTGCAGAAGGACCCTTACGGAGAGCAGAGTTTGAAGACTGCGGTACAGAAGGACTGTTACCGAGAGCAGATGTTGGAGACTGGGAGCAGAAGGACTGTTGCACAGAACAGAGGTTGGAGACTGGTGTGCCGCAGGACACTTGCAGAAAGCAGAGGTTAAAGACTGGGGTGGAGAAGGTATGTTTCAGAGAAGAGATTTTGGAAACCAGATTACAGAAGGATCTTACAGAGACCAGAGTTTGGAGACTGTGTTGCAGAAGGACTGTTGCACACAGAAGAAATTGGAGACTGAGGTGTAGAAGTCCTGTTACATAGAGTAGAGTTTTGAGACTGGGGTACAGGAGGATCGTTGAAAGGAGCAGAAATTGGAGACACGGGTGGAGTAGGATCATTGCAGAGAGCAGAGGTTGGAGATTAGTGTGCAGTAGGACTGTTGCAGAGAGCAGATTTTAGAAACTGGGTTGCAGAATGACTGTAACAAAGAGCAGAAGTCTGTGACTGTGGTGCAGAAGGACTGTTACAAAGAGCAGAGTTTGGAGACTGGGGTACAGAAGGACTTTTACAGAGAGCAGAGTTTGGAAACTGGGGTTCAAATGGATCTTACAGAGAGCAGAGTTTGGAGACTGTGGTGCAAAAGGACTGTTACAAAGTGCAGAGTTTAAAGACTGGGTTAGCGATGGATCATACACAGAGCAGAGTTGGGAGACTGAGGTGCAGAAAGACTGTTACAGAAAGCAGAGGAAGGAGACTGGGGTTCAGAAGGGTCGTTGCAGAGAGTAGAGTTTTCAGACTCAGGTGCAGAAGAACTTTTGCAGAGAGCAGATGTTGGAGACTGGGGTGCAGAAGGACTGTTGCAGAGAGCAGATGTTGGTAACTAGGGTGCAGAAAGACTGTTGTAAAGTGCAGAGGTTGGAGACTGGGGTGCAGAAGGACTGTTACAGAGAACAGATGTTGGAGAATAAGGTGTGGAAGTCCTGTAACAGAGAGCAGAGGTTGGAGATTTGGATGCAGAAGAACTTTTACAGAGAGCAGAGGTTGGATACTGGGGTTCAGAAGGATCTTACAGAGAGCAGAATTTGGAGACTGTGGTGCAGAAGACTGTTACAGAAATCAGAGGTAGAAGACTGGGGTGCAGTAGGATCATTGCAGAGAGCAGATTTTGAAGACTGGGGTGCAGAAGGCCTGCCACAAAAGAAGAGTTTGGAGACTTGCGTGCAGAAGGCCTGTTACAGAGAGGAGAGGTTGGAGACTGGGGTGCAGAAGGACTGTTACAGAGAGCAGAGGTTGGATACTGGGTTGCTGAAGAATCTTACAGAAAGCAGAGTTTGGAGACTGCAGTACAGAAAGACTGTTACAGTGAGCATACGTTGAAGACTAGGGTACAGAAGGAGTGTTCCAGAGAGAAAATGTTGGAAACTGTGGTTACGAATGACTGTTTCAGAGAAAAGAGTTTAGAGAATAGGGTGTAGAAGGACTGTTGCAGAGAGCAGAGGTTGGAGACTGGGGTGCAGAAGAACTTTTGTAGAGAGTAGACTTTTGAGACTTGGGTGCAGAAGGACTGTTGCAGAGAGCAGAGGTTGGAAACTGAGGTGCAGAAGGAGTCTTACAGAGAGCAGAGGTTGGAGACTGGGGTGCAGAAGGACTGATACAGAAAGCAGAGATTTGAGTCTGGGGTGCAGAAGTACTGTTACAGAGACCAGACTGTTACAGAGACCAGAGTTGAGAGACTGCGGTATAGAAAAACTGTTACAGAGCACAGAGGTTGAAGACTGGGTGCAGAAGAAATGTTACAGAGAGCACAGGTTGGAGACTGAGGTGCAGAAGGATAGATACAGAGAGCAGAGTTTTGAGACTGAGGTTCAGAAGGACTGATACAGAAAGCAGAGTTTGGAGACTGGGGTGCAGAAGGACCCTTACGGAGAGCAGAGTTTGAAGACTGCGGTACAGAAGGACTGTTACCGAGAGCAGATGTTGGAGACTGGGAGCAGAAGGACTGTTGCACAGAACAGAGGTTGGAGACTGGTGTGCCGCAGGACACTTGCAGAAAGCAGAGGTTAAAGACTGGGGTGGAGAAGGTATGTTTCAGAGAAGAGATTTTGGAAACCAGATTACAGAAGGATCTTACAGAGACCAGAGTTTGGAGACTGTGTTGCAGAAGGACTGTTGCACACAGAAGAAATTGGAGACTGAGGTGTAGAAGTCCTGTTACATAGAGTAGAGTTTTGAGACTGGGGTACAGGAGGATCGTTGAAAGGAGCAGAAATTGGAGACACGGGTGGAGTAGGATCATTGCAGAGAGCAGAGGTTGGAGATTAGTGTGCAGTAGGACTGTTGCAGAGAGCAGATTTTAGAAACTGGGTTGCAGAATGACTGTAACAAAGAGCAGAAGTCTGTGACTGTGGTGCAGAAGGACTGTTACAAAGAGCAGAGTTTGGAGACTGGGGTACAGAAGGACTTTTACAGAGAGCAGAGTTTGGAAACTGGGGTTCAAATGGATCTTACAGAGAGCAGAGTTTGGAGACTGTGGTGCAAAAGGACTGTTACAAAGTGCAGAGTTTAAAGACTGGGTTAGCGATGGATCATACACAGAGCAGAGTTGGGAGACTGAGGTGCAGAAAGACTGTTACAGAAAGCAGAGGAAGGAGACTGGGGTTCAGAAGGGTCGTTGCAGAGAGTAGAGTTTTCAGACTCAGGTGCAGAAGAACTTTTGCAGAGAGCAGATGTTGGAGACTGGGGTGCAGAAGGACTGTTGCAGAGAGCAGATGTTGGTAACTAGGGTGCAGAAAGACTGTTGTAAAGTGCAGAGGTTGGAGACTGGGGTGCAGAAGGACTGTTACAGAGAACAGATGTTGGAGAATAAGGTGTGGAAGTCCTGTAACAGAGAGCAGAGGTTGGAGATTTGGATGCAGAAGAACTTTTACAGAGAGCAGAGGTTGGATACTGGGGTTCAGAAGGATCTTACAGAGAGCAGAATTTGGAGACTGTGGTGCAGAAGACTGTTACAGAAATCAGAGGTAGAAGACTGGGGTGCAGTAGGATCATTGCAGAGAGCAGATTTTGAAGACTGGGGTGCAGAAGGCCTGCCACAAAAGAAGAGTTTGGAGACTTGCGTGCAGAAGGCCTGTTACAGAGAGGAGAGGTTGGAGACTGGGGTGCAGAAGGACTGTTACAGAGAGCAGAGGTTGGATACTGGGTTGCTGAAGAATCTTACAGAAAGTAGAGTTTGGAGACTGCAGTACAGAAAGACTGTTACAGTGAGCATACGTTGAAGACTAGGGTACAGAAGGAGTGTTCCAGAGAGAAAATGTTGGAAACTGTGGTTAAGAATGACTGTTTCAGAGAAAAGAG
The DNA here is from genome assembly GCF_052094955.1 of Ictidomys tridecemlineatus. Taxonomy (NCBI): domain Eukaryota; kingdom Metazoa; phylum Chordata; class Mammalia; order Rodentia; family Sciuridae; genus Ictidomys; species Ictidomys tridecemlineatus. The sequence goes on along the minus strand of NW_027522900.1, from coordinate 61,257 downwards.
TTTAGAGAATAGGGTGTAGAAGGACTGTTGCAGAGAGCATAGGTTGGAGACTGAGGTGCAGAAGTACTATTACAGAGAGCAGAGTTCGGAGACTAGGGTGCAGAAGGATCTTATAGAGAGCAGAGGTTGGAGACAGGGGTGCAGAAGTACTATCGCAGAGAGCAGAGGTTGGAGACTGAGGTGCAGAAGGACTGTTATAGAGAATAGGTTGGAAATGGGGAGAAGAAGGATTGTTACAGAGAACAGAGGTTGGAGACTCAGGTGCAGCAGTACGTTGCAGAAAGCAGAGGTTGGAGACCATGGTGGAGAAGGAATGTTACTGGGAGCAGAGTTTTGAAACTGTGGTGCAGAAGAATATTAAAGAGAGCATGTTGGAGACAGGGATTTAGAAGGACTGTTGCATAGAGCAGATGTTGGAGACTGGGGTTCAGAAGGATCGTTGCAGACAGCAGAGGTTAGAGACTGGGGAGCAGAAGGACTGTTACAGAGAGAAGAGTTTGGAGACTGAGGTGCCGAAAAATCGTTGCTGAGAGCAGAGTTTTGAGAGTGAGGTTCAAAAGGAGTGTTGCAGAGAGCAGAGGTTGGAGACTGAGGTGCAGAAGGACTGTTACAGAGAGTAGATGTTGGAGATTGGGGTGCAAAAGGCCTATTACAGAGAGCAGAGGTTCGAGACTAGGTTGCAGAAGAACTGTTACAGAGAGCAGTGTATTTAGACAAGGTTGCACAAGGATCTTACAGAGAGCAGAGGTTGTAGACCAAGGTGCAGCAGGATTGTTACAGAGAGCAGATGTTGGAGACTAGGGTGCAGAAGGATCATTGCAGAGAATAGAGTTTTCAGACTTAGGTGCAGAAGGAATTTTGCAGAGAGCAGATGTTGAAGACTCGCTTGCAGAAAGACTTTTGTATAGAGCAAGGTTTGTAGACTGCGGTGCAGAAGCACTGTTACAGAGAGAAGAGGTTGGAGAATGGGGTGCAAAAGGGCTGTTACAGAAAGCAGAGGTTTGAGACTGGGGTGCAGAAGGACTGTTACAGAAAGCAGGGTTTGGAGACAGGGTTGCAGAAGGATATTACAGAGAGCAGAGTTTTGAGACTGACGTATAGCATTACTGTTACAGAGAGTACAGGTTGGAGACTGGGGTGAAGAAGGATCATTGCAGAGAACAGTGTTTTTAGACTGCGGTGCAGGAGGACTGTTGCAGAGAGCAGAGTTTGGAGACTGAGGTGCAGATGGACTATTACAGAGGGCAGAGGTTGGAGACTGCCGTGCAGAAGGACCGTTACAGAGAGCAGACTGCACTACAGGAGGACTGTTGCACAGAGCAGAGTTTGGAGACTGCGGTGAAGAACGACTTTTGAAGAGAGCAGGGGATGAATACTGGGGTGCAGAAGGATCGTGTAGAGAGCAGAGTATTGAGACTGGGGTGCAAAAAGACTGTTACAAAGAACAGTGTTTGGAGAAGGGGTACAGAAAGCCTGTTACAGAGGGCAGACTTTGGAGACTGGTTTGAAGAAGAATCTAACAAAGAGCAAATGTTGGAGACTGAGGTGCAGAAGGACTTTTACAGAGAGTAGAGGTTGGAGACTTAGGAGAAGAAGGACTGTTGTAGAGAGCAGAGTTTGGAGACTGAGGTCCAGAAGGATTGTTACAGAGATCAGAGAGTGGAGACTGGGGTGCAGAAGGACAGTGACAGAGAGCACAGATGGAGAATGGGTTGAAGAAGAAATGTTGCAGAGAGCAGAAGTTGGAGACTGGGGTGCAGAAGGACTGTTAATGAGAGCAGAGGTTGAAGAATGGGGTGCAGAAGAAATGATACAGAAAGCAGACGTTGCAGACTGGGGTGCAGAAAGACCGTTACAGAGAGCAGAGTTTTGAGACTGGGGTACAGAATGACTGTTACAGAGAGCAGAGGTTAGAGACTGAGGTGCAGAAGGAGTGTTCCAAGGAGTAGCGGTTTGAGACTTTGGTGCAGGAGGACTGTGGCAGAGAGCAGAGTTTGGAGACGGAGATGAAGAAAGACTATTACAGAGAGCAGAGGTTGGAGACTGGGGTGCAGAAGGACTGATACAGAAAGAAGAGGTTGGATACTGTGGTGTAGAAGGACCGTTACAGAGAGAATATTTTGGTAACTGCACTACACGAGCACTGTTACAGAGAACAGAGGTTGGAGTACCGTTGCAGATGGACTGTTACAGAGGTCAGAGTTTACAGACTTGGTTGCAGAAGGATCTTACAGAGAGCAGGTGTTGGAGACTGAGGAGCAGAAGCACTGTTACAGAGAGAAGAGGTTGGAGACTGAGGTGCAGAAGGACCGTTGCAGAGAGCAGACTTGGAGATTGAGGTGCAGAAGGATCGATACAGAGAGCAGCGGTTGGAGACTTGGGTGCAGAAGAACTGATACAGAAAGCAGAGGTTGGAGACTCGGGTGCAGAAGGACCCTTACAGAGAGCAGAGGTTGGAGACTGCAGTACAGAAGGACTTTTAAAGAGAGCAGAGGTTAGAGACTGGGGTGGAAAAGAACTGTTTTAGAGAGCAAATGTTGGAGTCTGTGGTGAAAAAGAACTGTTGGAGTGAGCTTAGGATGGAGACTGGAGTGTAGAAGTACTGTTGCAGAGAGCAGAGTTTGCAGACTGAGTTGCAGAAAAACTGTTACAGCGGGCAGAGTTTGGAGACTGTTGTGGAAAACGACGGATACAGAAAGCAGAGTTTGGATACTGGGGTGCAAAAGGACCCTTAGAAAGAACAAAGGTTGGAGACTGCGGTACAGAAGGACTTTTACAAAGAGCAGAGGTTGGAGATTGGGGTGCAGAATAACTGTTTCAGAGAACAGAGGTTGGAGACTGGGGTGCAGAAGGTTCGTTGGGGGGAGCAGAGTATGAAGAATGGGGTGTAGAAGGACTGTTGCCGAGAGCAGAAGTTGAAGACTGGGGTGTAGAAGAAATTTTGCAGAAGCAGATGTTGAAAACTTTGGTGCAGAAGGACTGTTGCATAGAGCAGAGGCTGGAGACTGGGGTGCAGAAGGATAGTTAAAGAGAGCAGATGTTGGAGACTGGAGTGCAAAACGATCGTTGCAGAGAGCAGAGGTTGGAGACTGGGGTGCAGAAGGATAGTTGCAGAGAGAAGAGGTTGGACACTGTGGCGCAGAAGGATAATTAAAGAGAGAAGAGTTTGAAGATTATGGTGAAGAAAGACTTTTTCAGAGAGCACAGGTTCAAGACTGGGGTGCTGTAGGACTTTTACAGAGAGCACAGTTTGGAGACTGAGGTGCATAAAAACTGTTGCAGAGAGCAAAGTATGGAGTCTGGGGTGCAGTTTGAGTGATGCAGAGAGCAGAGGATGAAGACTGAGGTGCAGAAGGACCCTGACAGAGACCAGAGGTTTGAGACTGCTTTACAGAAGGACTGTTACAGAGAGCAGGGGTTTGAGACAGGTGTGCAGAAGAATGTGACAGACAGCAAAGTTTTGAGACTGGGGTGCAGAAGGAAATTTGCGGAGAGCAGAAGTTGGAGACTGTGGTGCAGAAGAATCGTTGAAAAAAGAAGAGTTTGGAGACAGGGGTCAAAAGTACTGTTACTGACAGCAGAGGTTGGAGATTGGGGTGCAGAAGGCCTGTTAGAGAGAGCAGTACTTGGAGACTGGGGTGCAGAAGGTCAGTTACAGAGAGCAGAGGTTAAAGACTTGGTTGCAAAAGAATCTTACAGAGAGCCGAGGTTGTAGACTGAGGTACAGAAGGATTGTTACAGAGAGCAGAGGGTGGAGACTGAGGTATAGAAGGTTCGTTGCAGTTAGCAGAGTTTTCAGACTGAGGTGCAGAAGGAATTTTACAGAGAGCTGAGGTTTTAGCCTGGGGTGCAGAAGGCTTGTTACAGAGAGCAAAGGTTGGAGACTGGGGTGTAGATGGACTGTTGTAGAGAGAAGAGGTTGGAAATTGCCATCCAGAAGGACTGTTGTCGAGAGAAGAGCTTGGAGACTGGGGTAGAGAAGGACTGCTGCAGAAAGTAGAGGTTGGAGACTGAGGTGAAGAAGGACTTATACAGAAAGCAGACGTTGGTGACCTGGGTGCAGAAGGATTGTTCGAGAGAGCTGAGGTTGAAGAGGGGGTGGAGCAGGACTGTTGCAGAGAGCAGATGTTGAAGACTGGGGTGCAGAAGGACTGTTGCAGAGAGCAGAGATTGGAGACTGGGGTGCAGAAGGACTATTGCAGAGAGTAGAGGTAGCAGACTGAGGTGCAGAAGGACTGTTACAGAGAGCAGAGTTTGGAGAATATGGTGCAGAATTACTGATGCAGAAAGCAGAGGTTGGAGACTGGTGTGCAGAAGAAACCTTACAAAGAACAGAGGTTGGAGAATGCGGTACAGAAGGACTGTTGTAGAGAGCAGAAGTTGGAGACTGGGGTACAGAATAAGTGTTGTAGAGAACAGAGGTTGGAGACTGGGGTGCAGAAGGACCATTGCAGAAAGCAGAGGTCGGAGACTGGGTTTCAGAAGGATCTTACAGAGAGAAGAATTTGGACACTGAGGTTCAGAAGGACTGTTGCAGAGAGCAGAGGTTGGAGATTGGGACACAGAAGGACTGTTGCAGAGAGCAGAGGTTTGAGTCTGAGGTGCAGAAAGTCTGTTACAGAGAGCAAAGTTTAGAGAACGGGGTGCAGAAAGACTATTGCAGAGAGCAGAGGTTGCAGAGTGTGTGCAGAAGGACTGTTGTAGAGAACAGAGGTTTGAGACTCGGGTGCAGAAGGACCATTGCATAAAGCAGAGGTTGGAGACAGGGTTTTAGAAGAATCTTACATAGAGCAGAGGTTAGACATTGAGGTGCAGAAGGACTGTTACAGAGAGCACAGATGGAGACTGGGGTGCAGAAGAAATATTGCAAAGACCATAAGTTGGAGACTGGGGCGCAGAAAAACTGTTACTGAGAGCAGAGGTTGGAGACTGGGGTTCAGAAGAACTGATACAGAAAGCTGACGTTGGAAACTGGGGTGCAGAATGACGGTTACAGAGAGCAGAGGTTGGATACTGGGGTTCAGAAGGACTGTTGCAGAGGACAGAGTTCAAAGACTGGGGTGCAAAATGACCGTTTAAGAGAGCAGAGGTTGGAGAATCAGGTGCAGAAGGATTGTTACAGAGAGCAGATGTGGGATACTGGTGTGCAAAGGGACTGATTCAGAGAGCATAGGTTGGAGAATGGTGTTCAGAAGACCTCTTACAGAGAGCAGTGGTTGGAGGATGAGGTGCTGAAGGATCATTACAGAGAGCAGAGGTTGGAGACTGAGGTGCCGAAGGTCTGTTACAGATAGGAGCGGTTGGAGACTGGGGTGCATAATGACAGTTACAGAGAGCACAGATGGAGACTGGGGTACAAAAGAAATTTTGCAGAGAGCAGAATTTGGAGATTGCGGTATAGAACAACTGTTACAGAGAGTAGAGGTTGGAGACTTGGGTTCAGAAGGACTGATGCAGAGAACAGGGGTTTGAGACTGGGGTGCAGAAGGCCTGTTACAGAGTGAAGAGGTTGGAGAGTGGGGTGCAGAAGGCCTGTTAGAGAGAGTAGAGTTTGGAGAGGGGTGCAGAAGCACTTTTACAGATAGCACAGTTTCGAGAAAGGGTTGCTGAAGGATCTTACAGAGGGCATTTTGTAGACTGAGGTTCAGAAGGACTGTTACAGAGAGCAAAGTTTGGAAACTGGGGTGCAGAAGGATTTTTGCAGAGAACAGAGGTTTCAGACTGAGGTGCAGAAAGACTGTAGCAGAGAGCAGATGTTGGATCCTGGGGTGCAGAAGGAATGTTACAGAGAGCAGAGTTTGGAGACTTGGGTGCAGAAGGATCATTGCAGAGAGCAAAGGTTGGATACTGGGGTGCAGAAGGCCTGTTACAGAGAGTAGATTTTGGAGACTGCGGTGCAGAAGGACTTGTACAGAGAGCAGAGTTTGAAGAATGGATTGCATAATGATCTTACAGAGAACAGAGTTTGGAGACTGAGGTTCAGAAAGACTTTTACAGAGCGTAGAATTTGGAGACTTAGGAGAAGCAGGACTGTTGTAGAGAGAAGAGGTTGGAGACTGAGGTCAAGAAGGATTGTTACAGAGATCAGTGGGTGAAGACTGGGGAGCAGAAGGAGTGTTACAGAGAGAAGAGTTTTGAGATTGGGGTGCAGAAGAACTGTTACCGAGAGCAGAGGTTGGAGAGTGGGGTGCAGAAAAACCGTTGCAGAGAGCAGAGGTTGGAACCTGGCAAAAAGAAGGGTCGTTGCAGAGAGCAGATGTTTGAGACTGGGGTGCAGAAGGACTGTTACAGAGAGCGGAGGTTGAAGACTGAGGTGCATAAGGATCGTTTCAGAGAGCAGATGTTGGAGACTGGGGTGCAGAAGGACTGTTACAGATTGCAGAACTTCGAGAATGAGGTGGAGAAGGACTTTTACAGAAAGGAGAGGTTGGAGACTGGGGTTCAAAATGATTCTTAGATAGAGCAGATAGTGGAGCCTGGGTTGCACAAGGAATTTTACATAGTGCAGAGTTCGGAGATTGGGGTACAGAAGAACTATTACAGAGAGCAGAGGTTGGAGACTGGGGTGCAGAAGGACTGATACAGAGGGCAGAGTTTGGAGAATGGGGTGCAGAAGGATCATACAGCGAAGTATGTAAAATTGGTGCAGAAAGACTGTTGCAGAGAGCAGAGGTTGGAGACAGGGGTGCAGAAGGACTGATACAGAGGGCAGAGTTTGGAGAATGGGGTGCAGAAGGATCATACAGCGAAGTATGTAAAATTGGTGCAGAAAGACTGTTGCAGAGAGCAGAGGTTGGAGACAGGGGTGCAGAAGGAATGTTAAAGAGAGCAGAGTTTGGAGACTTGGGTGCAAAAGGCCTGTTACAGAGAGAAGAGGTTGGAGACTTCAGTACAGAAGGACTGTTACAGAGAGCAGATGTTGTAGACTGTGGTGCAGAAGGACTGATACAGAAAGCAGAGTTTGGAGACGGGGATGAAGAAAGACCATTACAGAGATAAGAGGTTGGATACAGGTGTGCAGAAATATCTTACAGGGAGCAGAGGTTTGAGACTGGTTGTGTAGAAGGAGTGTTGCAGAGAGCAGATATTAGAGACTCGTGTGCAGAAGAAGTGTTACAGAGAGCAGAGGTTAGAGATTGAGGTGCAGAAGGACTGTTAGAGAGAGCAGATTTTGGAGACTGGGGTGCAGGACTGATACAGAAAGCAGATGTTGGAGACTGGGGTGCAGAATTATTGTTGCAGACAGAAGAGGTTGGAGACTGGGTTTCAGAAGGACTGTTGCAGAGAGCAGAATTTAAAGACTTAGGTGCAGAAGGACTGTTACAGAGAGCAGAGGTTGGAGACTGGAATGCAGAAGGACTGTTGCAGGGAACAGAGGCTGAAGACTGGGGTGCAGAAAGATCGTGGAAGAGAGCAGAATTTTCAGTTGAGGTGCAGAATGACTAATGCAGAGAGCAGATGTTGGAGACTGGGGTGCAGAAGGACTGTTGCAGAGAGCAGAGTTTGGAGATTTGTGTGCAGAATGACTGTTCCAGAGAGGAGATGTTGGATACTGGGGTGCAGAAAGCCTGTTACAGAGAGCAGAGTTTGGAGAAGGGGTGCAGAATAACTGTTACAAAGAGCAGATTTTGGAGATTGGTTTGCAAAAGTATGTTCCAGAGAGTAGAGTTTGGATACTGAGATTCATAAGGACTGTTACAGAGAGTAGAGGTTGGATACTGAGGTGCAGATGGACAATTGCAGAGAGAAGAGTTTGAAGACTGAGGTGCAGAAAGACTTTTACAGAGAGCAGAGGTTGGAGACTGAGGTGCAGAAGGAGTGATACAGAAAGCAGAGTTTAGGGACTGGAGTGCAGAGGCACCATTACAGAGAGCAGAGGTTGGAGACTGCGGTGATGAAGAACTGTTACAGAGAGCAGAGGTTGGAGACTGGAGTGCAGAAGGACTGTTGTAGAGAGTAGACATAGGACACTGGGGTGCAGAAGGATTGTTGCAGAGAGCAGAGGTTGGAGACTGAGTTTCAGAAGGACTGTTAGAGAGAGCCAAGTTTGGAGACTGGGGTGCAGAAGGACTGTTGCAGACAACAGAGGTTGGAGACTGAGGTGCACAAGGACCGTTGAAGATAGCAGAGGTTGGAGACTGGGGTGCAGAAGGACTGTTGTAGAGAGTATACGTAGGAGACTGGGGTGCAGAAGGATTGTTGCAGAGAGCAGAGTTTGGAGACTGGGGTGCACCATTGCTAAGAAAGCAGAGGTTGGAGAATGGGGTGCTGAAGGACCGTTACAGAGAGCTGAGATTGAAGACTGGGGTGCAAAAAGACTTTTACAAAGAGCAGAGATTGGAGACTGGGGAGCAGAAGAACTGTTCCTGAGAGTACAGTTTGTACACTGGGGTAAGAAGCATATTACAGCGAGCAGAGGTTGAAGAGTGGGGTGAAGAAGGACCTTTTCAGAGAGCAGAATTTGGAGAGTTAGGTGCAGATGGATTGTTACAGATAACAGAGTTTGGATATTGAGGTGCAGAAGGACTGTTGCATAGAGCAGAAGTTGGAGATTTGGGTGCAGAAGCACTATTGCAGAGAGCAGAAGTTGGAGACTGAGGTGCAGAAGGACTGTTACAGAGAGCAGAGGATTGAGACGGGGTGCAGAAGGAATGATACAGAAAGCAGAGTTTGGAGACTGGGGTACAGGAGGACCATTACAGAGAAAAGAGGTTGGAGTCTGCAGTACAGAAAGACTGTTACAGAGAGCAGAGGTTGGAGACTGGGGTGCAGAAGGTCTGTTGCAGAGAGTAAATGATGAAGACTGGGGTTCAGTAGGACTGTAGCAGAGAGCAGACGTTGGAGACTGTGGCGCAGAAGGACTGATACAGAAAGCAGTGTTTGGAGACTGGGGTGCAGAAAAACTGTTACAGAGAGCAGTGTTTGGAGACTGAGCGGCAGAAGGACTAATACTGAGAGCTGAGTTTGGTGACTGGGGACTAGAACGATCTTACAGAGAGGAAATTTTTGAGACTGGGGTGCAGAAAGATTATTGCAGAGAACAGACTTTGAACACTGGGGTGCAGAAGGATCATTGCAGAGAGTAGATTATGGAGACTGGTGTATAGAAGGACTGTTCTACAGAGAAGAGTTTGGAGACTGGGGTGAAGAAGGACTGTTGCAGAGAGCAGTTGTTGAAGACTGAGGTGTAGAAAAACTGTTACAGAGATCAGTGTTTAGAGACTAAGCTGCAGAAGGACTGTCACAGAGAGGAGAGGTTGGAGACAGGGTGCAGAAGTAATGTGCAGAGTGCAGTGTTTGGAGACTGGGGTGCAGAAACACAGTTACAGAGAATACATGTTAGAGACTGTTGTACAGAAAAACTTTTAAGGAGAGCAGAGGTTTGAGACAGGTGTGTAGAAGGATCTTACAAAGAGCAGAGGTTGGAGACTGGGGTGCAATAGGACTGATGCAGAGAGCAGAGTTTGGAGAATGGGGTGCAAAAAGATTGTTGCAGAGAGAACAGGTTGGATACTGAGGTGCAGAAGGCCTGTTACAAAGAGCAGAGCTTGGAGACTGGGGAGCAGATGACATGTAACACACAGCAGAATTTTGAGACTGTGTGGCATAAGGATCTTACAGAGAGCAGAGGTTGGTGACTGAGGTGCCAAAGGACTGTCAGAGAGAGCAGATGTTGGAAACTGGGGTCTATTAGGATCCTTTCAGAGAGCAGAGTTTTCAGAATGAGGTTTAGAAAAACTGTTGCAGAGAGAAGATGTAGGGGACTGGGGTGCAGAAGAACTGTTGCAGCGACCAGAGGTTGGAGACTTGGGTGTAGAAGGATCGTTGCAGAGAACATAGGGTGTAGACTGGGGTGCCGAAGAAGTTTTACAGACTGCAGAATTTTGAGACTGGGGTGCAAAGGACTGTTATAGAAAGCAGAGTTTAGAGACTGGTTTTTAGAAGGATCTTACAGAGAGCAGAGGTTGGCGACTGAGGTGCAGAAGGACTGTTACAGAGAGTAGATTTTGAAGACTGAGGTGCAGAAAGACCTTTGCAAAAAGAAGAGGTTGGAGACTGAGGTGCTGAAACACTGTTGCAGAGTGCAGAGGTTGGAGACTTGGGTGTAGGACTGTTGCAGAGAGCAGAGGTTGAAGTTTGGGGTTCCGAAAGACTGTTGTAGCTAGCAGACGTTAGAGACTGAAATGCAGAAGGACAGTTACAGAGCACAGGTTGGAGATTGAGTGCAGAAAGACTGATAGAGAAAGCAGAGTTTGGAGAGTGGGGTGCAGAAGGACCGTTACAGAGAGAAGAGTTTGGAAACTGCAGTACAAAAGTACTGTTACAGAGAGCATAGGTTCGAGACTGGGGTGGAGAATGACTGTTGTAGAGAGCAGATGTTGGAGACTGGGTTGCAGAAGGACTTTTGCAGACAGCAGAGGTTGGAGACTGGGTGCAGTAGGACAATTGCAGAGTGCAGAGGTTGCAGACTGTGGTGGAGAAGGACTGTTACAGAGCAGAGTTTTGCGACTTTGGTGCAGAAGGACTGATACAGAAAGCAGAGGTTGGAAACTCGGGTGCAGAAGGACCCTTAATGGAAACAGAAGTTCGATACTGCGGAACAGATAGACTGTTATAGAGAGCAGTGTTTAGAGACTGGGGTGCAGAAGAAGTGTTGTAGAGAATAGAGGTTGAAGACTGGGGTGCAGAAGGATCGTTGCAGAGACCAGAGGTTGGAGACTGGGGTGCAAAAGGACTGTTGCAGAGAGCAGAGGTTGGAGAATGGGGTGCAGAAAGATCGTTGCAGAGAGAAGAGGTTGGAGACTGAGGTGCAGAATACCTCTTACACAAAGAAGAGCTTGGAGACTGGGGAGCAGAAGGCCTGTAACATAGAGCAGCATTTGGAGACTGGGTGGCATAAGGATCTTACAGAGACTAGAGGTTGGTGACTGAGGTGCTGAAGGACTGTCAGAGAGAGCAGAGGTTGTAGACTTTGGTCCACAAGAATCAATGCAGAGAGCTGAGTTTTCAGAATGAGGTTTAGAAAAACTGTTGCAGAGAGCAGATGTTGGAGACTGGGTTGCAAAAGAACTGTTGCAGAGAGCATAGTTTGGAGACTTGTGTGTAAAAGATCGTTGCAGAGACATGAGGGTGGAGACTGGGGTGCCGAAGGACTGTTACAGAGAGCAGATTTTGAAGACTGGGGTGCAGAAGGACTGTTACAGAGAGCAGATGTTGAAGACTGAGGTGCAGAAAGACATTTGCAAAGAGAAAAGTTTGGAGACTTAGGTGCAGAAGGACTGTTGCAGAGTGTAGAGGTTAAAGACTTGGGTATAGAAGGACTGATAGAGAAAGCAGAGTTTGGAGAGTAGGGTGCAGAAGGACCATTACAGAGAGAAGAGTTTGGAAACTGCAGTACAGAAGGACTGTTACAGAGAGCAGAGATCTAAGACTGGGTTGCAGAAGTCCTGTTACAGAGAGCAGAGTTTGAAGACTGTTGTGCAGAAAGACTGTTACAAAGTGCAGAATTTAAAGACTGGGTTGTAGAAGAATCTTACAGAGAGCAGAGTTGGGAGAATGAGGTGCAGAAGTACTGTTACAGAGAGCAGAATTAGGATACTGGCGTGCAGAAGGGTGCTTTAAGGGAGCAGAGTTTTCAGACTGAGGTTCAGAAGTACTGTTGAAGAGAGCAGGTGTTCGAGACTGGGGTGCAGAAGGACTGTTGCAGAGAGGAGAGTTTGGAGACTGGGGTGCAGAAGTACTGTTATAGAGAGCAGAGTTTGGAGACTTGGTTGCTAAAGGATCTTACAGAAAACAGAGCTTGGAGACTGAGGTGCAGGTGGACTGTTACAGAGAGCAGTGGTTTGAGACTGGGGTGCAGAAGAATCGTGCAGAGAGCAGAGGATTCATACTGAGGTCAAGAAGGATGGTTACAAAGAGCAGACGTTGGAAACTGAGGTGTAGAAGAACTGTTAAACATAGGTTAGTTTGGAGACTCAGGTTCAGAAGGACTGTTACAGGAAGCAGAGTTTGGAAATTTGGGTGCAGAAAGACTGTTACCGAGAGCAGAGGTTGGAGACTGGGGTGAAGAAGGATTCTTACATAGAGCACAGGTTGGAGACTGAGGTGCACACGGTTAGATAAAGAGAACAGAGGTTAGAGACTGGCGTTCAGACAGACTGATACAGAAAGCAGAGGTTGGAGACTGGGGTGTAGATGGACCCTTACAAAGAGCACAGGTTAACGACTGGGGTACAGAAGGACTGTTACAGAGAGCAGATCTTGGAGTCTGGAGAGCAGAAGTACTGTTTCAGAGGACAGAGGTTGGAGACTGGGGTGGAGAAATAATGTTACAAAGAGCAGAGTCTGGAAACTGGAGTGCAGAAGGATATTACAGAGAGAAGAGGTTGGAGACTGTGGTGCAGAAGGACTGTTGCAGAGAGCAGACGTTGGAGACTGGGGTCCAGAAGGATCGTTCCAGAGAGCAGGGTTTGGAGACAAGGGTGGAGAAGTACTGTTGCAGAGAGCAGATATTGGAGACTGTGGTAAAGAAGGACTGTTACAGATAGCAGAGTTTGATGACTGGGGTGAAGAAGGACATTTACAGACAGCAGAGGTTGGAGACTGGGTTTTAGATGGATCTTACAGAGAGCAGAGTTCGAAGACTGGGGTGCAAAGGACTGTTGCAGAGAGAGATGTTGGAGACTGGGGTGGAGAAGAATCGTTGAAGAGAGAAGTGGTTGAAGACTGGAGTGCAGAAGTTCTGTTACAGAGAGCAGAGTTAAAAGACTGTTGTGCAGAACGACTGTTACAGAGTGCAGAGTTTAAAGACTGGGTTGCAGAAGGTTCTTACAGAGAGCAGAGTTTGGAGACTGAGGTGTAGAAGGACTGTTACAGAGAGCAGAGGTAGGAGACTGGGGTGCATAAGAGTCGTTGCAGAGAGCAGAGTTTTCAGAATGAGGAGCAGAAGTGTTGCAGAGAGCAGATGTTGGAAACTGGGCTGCAGAAGGACTGTTACAGAGTGCAGATGTTGGTAACTAGGGTGCAGAAGGACTGTTATAGAGAGCATAGAATGGAGACAGGGGTGCAGAGGACTGTTGCATAGATCAGAGTTTGGAGCCTGAGGTGTGGAAGGCCTGTAAAAGAGAGCAGAGTTTGGAGACAAAGATGCAGAAGGACTGTTACAGAGAGCAGAGGTTGGATACAGGGGTGCAGAAGGATCTTACAGAGAGCAAAATTTGGAGACTGAGGTGCAAAAGCACGGTTGCAGAGATCAGAGGTTAGAGACTGGGGTGCAGTAGGATCATTGCAGAGAGCAATGTTGGAGACTGGGGTGCATAAGAATCGTTGCAGAGAGCAGATTTTGGAGACTGGGGTTCCTAGGCCTGCTACAGAGAGTAGAGTTTGAAGACTGGCCTGCAGAAGGCCTGTTACAGAGAGGAGAGGTTGGAGACTGCGGTGCAGAAGGACTGTTATAGAGAGCACTGTTTGGAGACTGGATTGCTGAAGGATCTTACAGAGAGCAGAGGTTGTAGACTGAGGTGCAGGTGGACTGTTACAGAGAGCAGTGCTTTTAGACTGGGGTTCAGAATATCGTGCAGTGAGCAGAGGTTACAGACTGAGGTGCAGAAGGACTGTTACAGAGAGCAGAGGTTTAAGACTGAGGTGTAGAAGGACTGTTACAGAAAGGTCTGTTTGGAGACTCAGGTGCAGAAGAATTGTAACAGGTAGCAGAGTTTGGAAATTGGGGTGCAGAAGGACCGTTACAGAGAGCAGAGGTTTCAGACTGCGGTATAGGACTGTTACCAAGAGCAGAGGTTGGAGACTTGGGTGCAGAATAACTCTTACATAGAGCACAGGTTGGATACTGAGGTGCACAAGGATAGATACAGGAAACAGTGTTTGGAGACTAGGGATCAGACAGACTGTTACGGAAAGCATAGGTTGGAGACTGGAGTGAAGAAGGACTGTTACAAAGAGCAGAATTTGGAAACTGTGGTAAAGAAGGACTGTTACAGAGAGCAGATCTCTGAGTCTGGGGAGCAGAAAACTGTTGCAGAGGACAGAGGATGGAGAATGGGGTGGAGAAGGAATGTTACAGAGATCAGAGTTTGAAAATTGGAGTGCAGAAGGATCTTAAATACAGCAGAGTTTGGAGACTGTGGTGCAGAAGGACTGTTGCAAAGAGCAGACATTAGAGACTGGGTTCCAGATAGATCTTTCAAGAGAGCAGATTTTAGAACCTGGGGTGAAGAAGGACTGTTACACAGAGCAGAGGTTGGAGACTGAGGTGCAGAAGGACTGTTAGAGAGAGCAGAGTTTGGAGACTGGGGTGCAGAAGGACTGTTACAGAGAGTAGAGTTTGGAGACTGTTGTTCAGATGGATCTTACAGAGAGCAGAGTTTGGATACTGAAGTGCAGAAGGATCTTACAGAGAGCAGAGGTTGGATACTTTGGTGCAGAAGGACTGTTGAAGAGAGCAGAGTTTGGAGACTGGGGTGGAGAATGACTTTTGCAGGGAGCAGAGGTTTGAGACTGGTGTGCAGAAGGACTGTTGCAGAGAGCAGAGTTTGGAGACTGGAGTTCAGAAGGACTGTTGCGGAAAGCAGAGGTTGGAGACTGACGTGCAAAATTCTTGTTACATAGAGCAAAGGTTGGAGACTGAGGGGCAGAAAAATTGTTACAGAGAGCAGAGTTTGCAGACTGGGATGCAGAAGGACTGTTGCAGAGAGAAGACGTTGGAGACTGGGGTGCAGAAGGATTGTTGCAGAGATCAGAGTTTGGAGACTGGGGTGCAGAAGGACTGTTACAGAGAGCAGAGGTTGGATACTGAAGTGCAGAAAGACTCTTAGAGAGAGCAGAATTTGGAGACTAGGGTGCAGAAGGATTGATACAGAAAGCAGAGTTTGGAGTATGTGCTGCAGAAAGACCTTTACAGAGAGCAGAGTTTGAAGACTGCAGTAGAGAAGAACTGTTGCATAGGGGAAAGTTTGGAGACTGAGTTGCAGAAGGATAGATACAGAGAACAGAGGTTGGAGACTGGGGTTCAGAAAGACTTATACAGAAAGCAGAGTTTGGAGACTGGGGTGTAGAAGGACTGTTACAGAGAGCAGAGTTTGGAGACTCATGTGCAGAAGGACTGTTACAGGAAGCAGAGTTTTGAAATTGGGGTGCAGAAGGACTTTTACAGAGAGCAGATGTCGGAGACTGTGGTATAGGACTGTTATCCAGAACAGATGTTGGGGACTGGGGTGCAGAAAGACTCTTACATACAGCACAGGTTGGAGACTGAGGTGCAGAAGGATAGATACAGAAAACAGACGTTGGAGACTGGGGTTCAGACAGACTGATACAGAAAGCAGAGGTTGGAGACAGGGGTGTAGAAGGACCGTTACGAAGAGCCGAGGTTGGAGACTGTGGTACAGAAAGACTGTTAAAGAGAGCAGATGTTCGAGACTGGGGAGCAGAAGGACTGTTGCAGAGGACAGACGTTGGAGAATGGGGTGGAGAAGGAATGTTACAGAGAGCAGAGTTTGGAAACTGGAGTGCAGATAGATCTTACAGAGATCAGAGGTTGGAGACTATGGTGCAGAAGAACTGTTGCAGAGAGCAGATATTGGAGACTTGGGTCCAGAATAATCGTTGAAGAGAGCAGAGTTTGGAGACTGGGGTGCAGAAGGACTATTACAGAGAGAAGAGATTGGAGACTGTTGTGCGGCAGGACTGTTGCAGAGAGCAGATGTTGGAGACAGGGATGTAGACGAATCGTTGCAGAGAGAAGAGGTTGGAGACTGTAGTGCAGAAGTACTCTTACAGAGTGCAGAGTTTAAAGACTTGGTTGCAAAAGGATCTTACAGAGAGAAGATTTGGGAGACTGAGGTGCAGAAGGATTGTTAGAGAGAGCAGAGGTAAGAGACTGAGGTGCAGAAGGACTATTACAGAGAGCAGAGGTTGGATACAGAGGTGCAGAAGCACCTTACAGAGAGCAGAATTTGGAGACTGAGGTGCAGAAGGACTGTTGCAGAGATCAGAAGATGGAGAGTGGGGTGCAGTTGGATCATTACAGAGAGCATATTATGGAGGCTGGGTTGCAGAAGGCCTGCTACAGAGAGAAGAGTTTGGAGACTGGCTTGCAGAAGGCCTGTTACAGAGAGGAGAGGTTGGAGACTGAGGTGCAGGTGGACTGTTATACAGAGCAGTGTTTGGAGACTGAGGTGCAGAAGGATTGTGCAGAGAGCAGAGGTGTCAGACTGAGGTGCAGAAGGACTGTTACAGAGAGCAGACGTTGGGGATTGAGGTGTAGAAGGACTATAAGAGAGAGGAGAATTTGGAGACTCAGGTGCAGAAGTACTGTTACAGAAAGCAGAGTTCCGAAATTGGGCTGCAGAAGGACCATAACAGAGAGCAGAGGTTGGAGACTGCGGTATAAGTCTGTTACCGAGAGCAGAGGTTGGAGACTGGGGTGCAGAAGGACTCTTACATAGAGCACAGGTTAGAGACTAAGGTGCAGAAGGATAGATATAGAGAACAGAGGTTGGAGACTGGCGTTCAGACAGACTGATACAGAAAGCAGAGACGGAGACTGTGCTTTAGAAGGATCGTTACAAAGAGCAGAGGTTGGAGACTGCGGTACAGAAGGCCTGTTACAGAGAGCAGATCTCGGATTACGGGGAGCAGAAAAACTGTTGCAGATGACAGAGTTTGGAGACTGGGGTGGAGAAGGAATGTAACAGAGAGCAGTGTTTGAAAACTGCGGTGCAGAAAGATCTTACACAGAGCAGAGTTTAGAGACTGTGGTGCAGAAGGACTGTTTAAAAGAGCAGACATTAGAGACTGGGTTCCAGAAGGATCGTTCAAGAGAGCAGATTTTAGAACCTGGGGTGCAGAAGGACTGTTACACAGAGCAGAGGTTGGAGACTGAGGTGCAGAAGAACTGTTAGAGACAGCAGAGTTTGGAAACTGGGGTGCAGAAGGACTGTTACAGAGAGTAGAGTTTGGAGACTGGGGTTCAGATGGATCTTACAGAGAGCAGAGTTTGGAGACTGGGGTTCAAAAAAAGTGTTGCAGAGATCAGATGTTGGAGACTGGAGTGGAGAAGAATCGTTGCAGAGAGAAGAGGTTAAAGACTGGGGTGCAGAATGTCTGTTACAGAGAGCAGAGTTTGGAGACTGTTTTGCAGAAGGACTGTTCCAGAGTGCAGAGTTTAAAGACTGTGTTGCAGAAGAATCTTCCTGAGAGCAGATTTGGGAGACTGAGGTGCTGAAGGACTATTACAGAGAGCAGAGGTTGGAGACTGGGGTGCAGAAGGGTAGTTGCAGACAGAAGGTTTTGAGACTGAGGTGCAGAAGAACTGTTTTAGTAAGCAGATGTTGGGGACTGGGGCACAGAAGGACTGTTGCAGAGAGCAGACTTTGGTAACTCTGGTGCAGAAGGACTGTTGTGGAGAGCAGAGGTTGGAGACTGGGGTGCAAAAGGACTGTTCCAGAGAGCAGAGGTTGGAGACTCGGATTCAGAAGTTCTGTTACAGACAGCAGAGGTTGCATAGAGGGGTGCAGAAGTATCTTACAGAGAGCAAAATTTGGAGACTGACGTGCAGAAAGACAGTTGCAGAGATTAGAGGTTTGAGACTGAGGTGAACTAGGATCATTGCAGAGAGCAGATGTTCGAGACTGGGGTGCAGAAGAATCGTTGCAGAGAGCAGATATTGGAGCCTGGGGTGCAGAAGGCCTGCTACAGAGAGAAGTGTTTGGAGACTGGCGTGCAGAAGGCCTATAACAGAGAGAAAGTTTGTAAACTTGGGTCTAGATGGACACTTATAGATAGCAGAGTTTGGAGACTGGGTTGCTGAAGCAGAGGTGTCAGACTGAGGTTCAGTAGGACTGTTACAGAGAGCAGAGGTTGGAGACTGGGGTGCAGAAGGAGCGTTACAGAGAGCAGAGTTTGTAGATTGCTGTCCAGAAGAACTGTTACAGAGAGCAGATGTTGGAGAATGTGGTGCAGAATGTCTGTTACAGAGAGCAGAGTTTGGAGACTGAGGTGCAGTAAGATTGTTACAGAGCAGAGGTTGAAGCCTGGGGTGCAGAAGGCCTGTTACAGAGAAAAGAGTTTGGAGACTGAGGTGAAGAAGAATTTTTACAAAGAGCAGTGTTTGGACACTAATGTGTAGAAGGACTGTTACAGAGAGCAGAGCTTGGAGACTGGGGTGAAGAAGGACTGTTGCAGAGACCAGAGGTTGGAGAATTAGATGCATAAGGATCACTACCGAGAGCAGAGGTTGAAGACTGGGGTGCAGCAGGACAGTTGCAGAGAGCACTGTTTGGAGACTGGGGTGCAGAAGAAATGTTGCAGAGAGCAGAGGTTTGAGACTGGGGTGAAGAAGGACTGTAGTGGAGAGCAGAGGTTGGAGACTGGGGTGCAGTAGGATCGTTGCTGAGAGCAGAGTTTGGAGACTGGGGTGTAGAAAGACTTTTGCAGAGAAAAGAGCTTGAAGACTGGGGTGCAGAAGGACTGTTGCAGAGAGCAAAGTTTGGAGACTGAGGTGTAGAAGCATTTTTACAGAGAGCAGAGTTTGGACACTGATGTGCAGAAGGACTGTTACAGAGAGCAGAGCTTGGAGACTGGGGTGCAGAAGGACTGTTGCAGAGACCAGAGGTAGGAGACTTAGATGCATAAGGATCACTACAGAGAGCAGAGGTTGGAGACTGGGGTGCAGCAGGACAGTTGCAGAGAGCACTGTTTGGAGACTGGGGTGCAGAAGAAATGTTTCAGAGAGCAGAGGTTTGAGACTTGGGTGAAGAAAGACTGTTGCAGAGAGCAGAGGTTGGAGACTGGGGTGCTGAAGGACTGGTACAGAGAGGAGAGTTTGGAGACTGGGGTGCAGAAGGACTGTTATAGAGAGCAGAGTTTGGAGACTGGTATGCTGAAGGATCTTACAGAGAGCCGAGGTTGGAGACCAAGGTGCAGGTGGACTGTTACAGAGAGCAGTGGTTTGAGACTGGGGTTCAGAATATCGTGCAGTGTGCAGAGGTTTCAGACTGAGGTGCAGAAGGACTGTTACAGAGAGCAGAGGTTGGAGACTGAGGTATAGAAGGACTGTTACAGAGAGGAGTGTTTGGAGACTCAGGTGCAGAAGGATTGTCACAGGAAGCAGAGTTTGGAATTTGGGGTGCAGAAGGACCGTTAAAGAGAGCAGAGGTTGCAGACTGCGGTATAGGACAGTTACCAAGAGCAGAGGTTGGAGACTGGGGCGCAGAATAACTCTTACATAGAGCACAGGTTGGATACTGAGGTGCAGAAGGATAGATACAGGGAACAGAGGTTTGAGACTGGGGATCAGACAGACTGTTACAGAAAGCATAGGTTGGAGACTGGAGTGAAGAAGGACTGTTACAAAGAGAAGAATTTGGAGACTGCGGTACAGAAGGACTTTTACAGAGAGCAGATCTCTGAGTCTGGGGAGCAGAAAACTGTTGCAGAGGACAGAGGTTGGAGACTGGGGTGGAGAAGGAATGTTACAGAGATCAGAGTTTTGAAACTGGAGTGCAGAAGGATCTTAAATAAAGCAGAGGTTGGAGACTGTGGTGCAGAATGACTGTTGCAGAGAGAAGACGTTGGAGACAGACGTCCAGAATGATCGTTGCAAAGAGCAGAGTTTGGAGACTGGGGTTCAGAAAGACTGCTGCAGAGAGCAGATGTTTGAGACTGATGTGCAGAAGGACTGTTGCAGAGAGCAGATTTTAAAGGCTGGGGTGAAGAAGTACTATTACATAGAGCAGAGGTTGGAGACTGAGGTGCAGAAGGACTGTTACAGAGATCAGTGTTTGGAGACTGGGGTGTAGAAGGACTTTTAAGGAGAGCAGAGGTTGAAGACTGGGGTTCAGATGGATCTTACACAGAACAGAGTTTGGAGACTGAGGTGTAAAAAACTGTTGCAGAGAGCAGATGTTGGAGACTGGGGTAGAGACAAATCATTGCAGAGAGAAGAGGTTGGAGACTGGGGTGCAGAATCCCTGTTACAGAGAGCAGAGGTTGGAGACTGTTGTGCAAAATGACTGTTACAGAGTGCAAAGTTTAAAGACAGGCTTTTAGAAGGATCTTACAGAGAGCAGAGTTGGGAGATTTAGGAGAAGAAGGACTGTTACAGAGAGCAGAGGTAGGAGACTTGGGTGCAGAAGGGTCGTTGCAGAGAGCAGAGCTTTCAGACTGAGATGCAGAAGAAATGTTGCAGAGAGCAGATTTTGGAGTCTGGGGTGCAGAAAGACTGTTGCTGAGAGCAGATGTTGGTAACTAGGGTGCAGATGGACTGTTATAGAGAGCAGAGGTTGGAGAATATGCTGCAGAGAAACTGTTGCAGAGAGCAGAGTTTAGAGACTGAGGTTATGAAGTCCTGCTACAGCGAGCAGAGGTTGGAGACTTGGATGCAGAAGGACTGTTACATAGAGCAGAGTTTGGATACAGGGGTGCAGAAGGATCTTACAGAGAGCAAAATTTGGAGACTGTGGTGCAGAATGAGTGTTGCAGAGATCAGAGGTTGGAGACTGGGGTGCCCTAGAATCATTGCAGAGAGCAGAGTTTGGACACTGTGGTGCAGAAGGATCATTGCAGAGAGCAGATTTTGGAGACTGGGGTGCAGCAGGCCTGCTACAGAGAGAAGACTTTGTAGACTGGCGTGCAGAAGGCCTGTTATAGAGAGGAGAGGGTGGAGATTGAGGTGCAGGTGGACTGTTACATAGAGTAAGGTTTTGAAACTGGGGTGTATAAGGATCGTGTAGAGATCAGCGGTATTAGACTGATGTGCAGAAGGACTGTAACAGAAAGTAGAGGTTGGAAATTGGGGTGCAGAAGGACCGTTACAGAGACCAGAGTTTGGAGACTATAGTATAGAAAAACTATTACAGAGAGCAGAGGTTGGAGACTGGGGTGCAGAAGGAATGATACAGAGAGCACAAGTTGGAGACTGAGGTGCAGAAGGATAAATACAGAGAGCAGAGGTTTGAGACTGAGGTTCAGAAGGACTGATACAGAAAGCAGTATTTGGAGACTGGGGTGCAGAAGGCCCGTTACGGAGAGCAGTGGTTGGAGAGTGCGGTACAGAAGGACTGTTACAGAGAGCAGGTGTTGGAGAAGGGAGCTGAAAGTCTGTTGCAGAGGACAGAGGATGGAGTCTGGGGTGCCGCAGGACACTTGCACAAAGCAGAAAATAAAGACTGGGGAAGAGAAGGAATGTTACAGAGAACAGAGTTTAGAATATGGAGTGCAGAAGGATCTTACAGAGATCAGAGTTTGGAGACTGTGGTGCAGAAGGACTGTTGCAGAGAGCAGTGATTGGAGACTGAGGTGCAGAAGTCCTGTTACATAGAGTAGAGGTTGGAGACTGGTGTGCACAAGGATGGTTGAAAAAAGCAGAGCTTGGAGACAGGGGTGAAGAAGGATCTTACAGAGAGCTGAAGTTGGAGACTGAGGTGCAGATGGACTCTTGTGGAGATCAGAGGTTGGAGACTGGGGTGTAGTAGGATCATTGCAGAGAACAGAGGTTGGAGACTGGGGTGCAGGAGGACTGTGGCAGAGAGCAGATTTTAGAAACTGGGGTGCAGAAGACTGTTACACAGAGCAGAGGTTGGAGAATGGGGTGTAGAAGGACTGTTACAAAGAGCAGAGTTTGGAGACTGGGGTGCAAAAGGACTGTTACAGAGTGCAGAGTTTGGAGACTCGGAAGCAGAAAGACTGTTACAGAGAGCAGTGTTTAAAGACTGGAGTGCAGAATGATCATTTCAGAGCACAGAATTTTTAGACTGAGGTGCAGAAGGACTGTTGCAGAGAGCAGTTGTTGGAGACTTGGGAGCAGAAGGACTATTGCAAAGAGCAGACGTTGGAGACTGGGGTGAAGAAGGATCATTGTAGAGAGCAGAGTTTTGAGACTGGGGTGCAGAAGGACTGGTATAGAGAACACAGGTTGGAGACTGGGGTGCAGAATGCTTGTTACAGAGAGAAAGGTTTGGAGAAAGCGTGCAGAAAGACTGTTAGAGAGGGAAGAGTTTGGGGACTGGTTACCTAAAGATCTTACACAGAGCAGAGGTTTGAGACTGAGGTGCAGAACGACTGTTACAGAGAGTAGAGGTTGGAGACTGAGGTGCAGAAGGATTGTTACAGAGAGCAGATTTTGGAGACTTGGGTGCAGAAGGACTGTTGCAGATAGCAGAGGTTGGAGATGGTGGTGTAGAAGGACTGTTGGAGGGAACAGAGTTTGGAGAATTTGGTGCAGAAGAAATGTTGCAGAGAGCAGAGTTTGGAAACTGAGATGCAGAAGGACTGTTACAGAGATCACTGGTTGGAGACTGGGGTGCAGAAGGACTGATAGAGAAAGAAGAGGTTGGAGACTGTGGTGAAGAAGTAAAATTACAGAGAGCAGACTTTAAAGACCGCAGTACAGGAGGCCTGTTACAGAGAGCAAAGTTTGGATACTGGGGTTGAGAAGGACTATTTCAGAGTGCAGATATTGGTGACTGGGTTGCAGAATAACTGTTGAAGAGAAGAGGTTGGAGACTGGGTTGCAGAAGAACTGTCGCAGAGAGCAGAGTTTGGAGACTGAGGTGCAGAGGGAATGTTACAGAGAGCAGAGGTTAGAGACTGGGGTGCAGAAGTACTGATTCAGAGAGCAGAGGTTGGAGACTGTGGTGCAGAAGGACTGTTACAGTGAGCATACTTTGGAGACTAGGGTACAGAAGGACTGTTCCAGAGAGCAGATGTTGAAGACTGGGGTGCAGAAGGATCATTGCAGAGAGCAGAGGTTGGAGACTGGGGTGCAGAAGGTTTGTTGCAGAGAGTAGACGTTGCAGACTGGGGTGAAGAAGGATTGTTGCAGACAGCAGAGGTTAGAGACTGGGGAGCAGAAGGACTGTTACAGAGAGTAGAGTTTGGATAATTAGGTGCAGATGAATCGTTGCTTAGAGCAGAGATTGGAGACTGAGGTGGAAAAGGACTGTTGCAGAGAGCAGAGTTTGGAGACTGAGGTGCAAAAGGACTGTTACAGAGAGCAGTGGTCAGAGACTAGGGTGCAGAAGAACTGTTATAGAGAGCAGAGATTTTAGACAAGGCTGCACAAGGATCTCACAGAGAGCAGAGGTTGTAGACCAAGGTGCAGCAGGACTGTTACAAAGAGCAGAAGTTGGTGACTAGGATTCAGAAGGATCGTTGCAGAGAAAAGAGTTTTCAGACTGAGGTGCAGAAGGACTTTTGCAAAGAGCACATGTTGGAGACTGGGGTGCAGAAGGACTGTTGTAGAGAGCAGAGGGTGGAGACTGGTGTGCAGAAGGACGGTTGCAGAGAGCAAGGTTGGAGACTGAGGTGCAGAAAGACTGTTACAGAGAGCAGAGTTTGGAGACTGGGGTGCTGAAGAACTGGTAATGAGAGCAGAGGTTGGAGACTGGGGTGCATAAGGATCGTTATAGAGATCAGAGGACGGAGACTGGGGTGCAGAAGGCCTGTTACAGAGAGCAGAGGTTGGAGACTGAGGTGCAGAAAGATTTTTACAGAGAGCAGACATTGGAGACTTGGTCTCAGAGGGACTGCTGCAGAGAGCAGAGGCTGGACATGGGGTGTAGCAGGACTGTTGTGGAGAGCACAGATTTGAGATTTGGGTGAAGAAGGACTGTTGCAGAGAGTACAGGTTGAAGACTGTGTTGCAGTAGGACTGTTACAGAGGCTGATGTTGGAGACTTTGGTGCAGAAGGACTGTTGTGGAGAGTAGATGTTGGAGACTGGGTTGCAGAAGGACTCTTGCAGAGAGCAGAGTTTGTAGACTGAGATGCAGAAGTACTGTTACAGAGAGCAGATGTTGGAGATTGGGGTGCAGATGGACTGATAAAGCAGAGTTTGGAGACTGTGGTACAGCAGGACTGTTACAGAGAACAGAGTTTGGAGACTGGGGTGCAGAAGGATCGTTGCAGAGAACAGAGTTTACAGACAGGTGCAGACGGACTGTTGCAGAGAGCAGATATTGGAGACTGGGTTTGCAGAAGGACTGTTGTAGAGAGCAGAGGATGGAGACTGGGGTGCAGAAGGATCGTTGTATCGAGCAGAGGTTTGAGACCAGCGTCCAAAAGGAATGTTACAGAGAACAGAGGTTTGAGAAGGGGTGCAGAAAGACTGTTACAGAGGGCAGAGTTTACAGACTGGCTTGCAGAAGGATCTTAGAGAGAGCAGATGTTGGAGACTGAGCTGCAGAAGGACTGTTACAGAGAGTAGAGGTTAGAGACTGAGGTAAAAAAGCACCGTTGTAGACAGCAGAGTTTTGAGACTGAGGTGCAGAAGGATTGTTACAGAGAGCAGAGGTTGGAGCCTGGGTTGCAGAAGGAGTGTTGCAGATAGCAGACTTTGGAGACTGCTGTGTAGTAGGATTGTTCCAGATACAGAGGTTTGAGACTTTGGTGCAGAAGGACTGATACAGAAAGCAAAGGTTGAAGACTGGGGATCAGAAGAACCCTTACAGAGGGCAGATTTTGGAGACTGCACTACAGGAGTACTGTTACAGAGAGCAGAGGTTGGAGACTGGTGTGGAGAACGACTGTTTCAGAGTGCATACCTTGGATACTGGGGTGCAGACTAACTTTTGCGGAGAGCAGAGGTTGGAGACTGGGGTGCAGAAGAACTGTCACAGAGAGCAGAGGATGGAGATTGAGGTGCAGAATGAATGTTGCAGGGAGCAGAGTTTGGAGACTGGGTTGTAGAAAGACTGATACACAAAGCAGAGTTTTGAGACTGGGTTGGAGAAGAAATGTTACAGAGATTAGAGTTTGGAAACTGGAGTGCAGAAGTATCTTACAGAGAACAGAGGTTGGAGACTGGTGCACACGACTGTTGCAGAGAGCAGACTTTGGAGACTGGGGTCCAGAAGGTTCGTTGCTGAGAGAAGAGTTTGGAGACTGGTGTGCAGAAGGACTGTTGCAGAAAGCAGATGTTGAAGACTGGGGTGGAGAAGGACTGTTGCAGAGAGCAGATTTTAGAGACTCGGGTGCAAAAGGACAGTTGCCGAGAGCAGATTTGGAGAATTGGGTGGAGAAGAATCGTTGCAGAGATAAGACGTTGAAGACTGGGGTGCAGAAGGCCCATTACAGAGAGCAGAGTTTGGAGACTGGGTTGCAGAAGTCCTGTTACAGAGAGCAGCGGTTAAAGACTGTTTTGCAGAAGGACTGTTACAGAGTGCAGAGTTTAAAGACTATGTTGCAGAAGGATCATATGGAGAGCAGATTTGGGAGACTAAGGTGCAGAAGGACTGTTACAGAGAGCAGAGGTAGGAGACTGGGGTGCAGAAGGTTCGTTGCAGAGAGCAGAGTTTTCAGACTGAGGTTCAGAAGAACTGTTGCAGAGAGCAGATTTGGAGACTGGGGTGCGGAAGGTTTGTTGGAGAGAGCAAATGTTGGTAACTAGGGTGTAGAAGGACTGTTGTAGAGAGCAGAGTTTGGAGACTGGGATGCAGAAGGACTGTTGCAGAGAGCACAGGTTGGAGACTGAGGTGCGGAAGTCCTATTACAAAGATCAGAGTTTAGAGACTCGGGTTTAGAAGAACTGTTACAGAGAGCAGAGTTTGGAAACAGGGGTGCAGAAGGATCTTACAGAGAGCAGAGTTTGGAGACTAAGGTGCAGAAGAACTGTTGCAGAGATCAGAGGTCGGAGACTGGGCTGCAGTAGGATCATTTCAGAGAGCAGAGTTTGGAGACTGGGGTGCAGAAGGATCGTTGCAGAGAGCAGTGGTTGAAGACTGGGATGCAGAAGGCCTGCTTCAGAGAGCAGAGTTTGGAGACTGGCGTGCAGAAGGCCTGTTCAAAATAGGAGAGTTTAGACACTGGGTTGCTGAAGGATCTTACAGAGAGCAGAGTTTGGAGATTGAGGTGCAGGTGGACTGTTACAGAGAGCAGTGGTTAGAGACTTGGGTGCAGAAGGATCCTGCAGAGACCAGAGGTGTCAGACTGAGTGGAAGAAGGACTGTTACAGAGAGTAGAGGTTGGAGACTGAGGTGTAGAAGGAATGTTACAGAGAGCAGAGTTTGGAGACTGAGGTGCAGAAGCACTGTCACAGAAAGCAGATGTTTTAAATTGGGGTGCAGAAAAACAGTTACAGAGAACAGAGTTTGGAGACTGCGGTATAGAAAAACTATTAAACAGAGCAGAGGTTGGAGACTTGAGTGAAGAAGTAATGTAACAGAGAGAACAGGTTGGAGACTGAGGTTCAGAAGGATAGATACAGAGAGCAGTGTTTTTAGACTGGGGTTCAGAAGGACTGATCCAGAAAGTAGAGTTTGGAGACTAGGGTGCAGAAGGACAAGTTATGGAGAGCAGAGGTTGGAGACTGCGGTACAGAAGGAATGTTACAGAGAGCAGAGGTTGGATGCAGGTGTGCAGAATCATCTTACAGAGAGCAGAATTTGAAGACAGAGGTGCAGATGGACTGTTGTTGAGAGCAGATTTTGGAGACTGGGGTGCAGAAGGCCTGCTACAGACAGCAGAGTTTGGATACTGGAGTGCAGAAGGACTGTTATAGAGAGCAGAATTTGGAGACTGGGTTGCTGAAGGACCTTACAGGGAAAAGAGGTTGGAGCCTGAGGTGCAGGTGGACAGTTACAGAGAGCAGTGGTTGGAGACTGAGGTGCAGAAGTATCGTGCAGAGAGGAGAGGTGTCAGACTGAGGTGCAGAAGTCTTGTTACATAGAGCAGAGGTTGGAGACTGAGGTGCAGAAGGATTGTTACAGAGAGCAAAGTTAGGAGACTGGGGTGCAGAAGGACTGTTGCAGAGAGCAGAGGTTGGAGACTGGGGTGCAGACAGACCGTTACAGAGAGCAGAGCTTGGAGAAAGGGGTGCAGAAGAATTTTACAGAGAGCAGATGTTGGAGACTGAGGTGCAGATTGACTGTTTCAGAGATCAGAGGTTGGAGACTAGGGTGCAGAAGGATCGTTGCAGAGAGCAGAGTTTGGAGACTGGCGTGCAGAAGTCCTGGTACAGAGAGGAGATGTTGGAGACTGGGGTGCAGAAGGACTGTTATAAAGAGCAGTGTTTGGAGACTGGGTTGCTGAGGAATCTTACATAGAGCAGAGGTTGCACACTGACGTGTAGCTTGACTGTTAAAGAGAGCACTGGTTGAAGACTGCGTGCAAAAGGATAATACACAAAGCAGAGGTTTCAGACTGAGGTGCAGAAGGACTGTTACAGAGAACAGAGGTTGGAGACTGAGGTGTAGAAGGAGTGTTACAGAGAGCAGAACTTGGAGACTCAGGTGCAGAAGGACTGTTACAGGAAGCAGAGTTTGGAAACTGGGTTGCAGAAAGACTTTTACAGAAAGCAGAGGTTGGAGACTGTGATATAGGAATGTTATCGAGAGCAGATGTTGGAGACTGGGGTGCAGAAGGACTCTTACATAGAGCACAGGTTGGAGACTGAGGTGCAGAAGGATAGATACAGAGAACAGAGGATCGAGACTGGGGTTTAGACATACTGATACAGAAAGCAGAGGTTGGAGACAGGGGTGTAGAAGGACCGTTACGAAGAGCAGAGGTTGGAGACTGCGGTACAGAAGTACTGTTACAGAGAGCAGATCTCGGAGACTGGGGAGCAGAAGGACTGTTGCAGAGGACAGAGGTTGAAGACTGGGTTGGAGAAGGAATGTTATAGAGAGCAGAGTTTGGAAACTGGAGTGCAGAAGGATCTTACAAAGAACAGAGTTTGAGGACTGTGGTGCAGATGTACTGTTGCAGAAAGCAGATGTTGGAGACTGGGGTGGAGAAGAATCGTTGCAGAGAGAAGAGGTTGGAGACTGTTGTGCAGAAGGACTGTTACAGAGTACAGAGTTTAAATACTTGATTGCAAAAAGATCTTACAGAGAGCAGATTTGGAAGACTGAGGTGCAGAAGGACTGTTAGGAGAGCAGAGGTAGGGACAGGGGTGCAGAAGGACTGTTACAGAGAGAAGAAATTGGATGCAGATTTGCAGAAGCATCTTACAGAGAGGAGAATTAGGAGACTGAGGTGCAGAAGGATTGTTGTAGAGATCAGAGGTTGGAGAGTGGGATGAAGTTGGATCATTGCAGAGAGCTGATGTTGGAGACTGGGGTGCAGAAGGATCGTTGCAGAGAGCATATTTTGGAGACTGGGGTCCAGAAGGCCTGCTACAGTGAGAAGAGTTTGGAGACTGACGTTCAGAAGGCCTGTTATAGGAGTGGTTGGAGACTGAGGTGCAGGTGGACTGTTACAGAGAGCAGTGGTTGGAGACTGGGGTGCAGAAGGACTGTTACAGATAGCAGAGTTTGGATACTGAGGTGCAGAAGGATTGTTACAGAAAGAAGAGATTGCAAATTGGGGTGCAGAAGGACCGTTACAGAGACAAGAGTTTGTAGACTGCGGTATAGAAAAACTGTTACAGAGTGAAGAGGTTGGAGACTGGGGTGCAGAATGAATGTTACAGAGAACACAGGTTGGAGACTGAGGTGCAGAAGGAGTGTTACAGAAAGCAAAGGTTGGAAATTGGGGTGCAGAAGGAATATTACAGAGAGCACAGGTTGGAGACTGAGTTGCAGAAAGATAGATACAGAGAGCAGAGGTTTGAGACTGAGGTTCAGAAGGACTGATACAGAAAGCAGAGTTTGGAGACTGGGGTGCTGAAGGACCGTTAAAGAGAGTAGAGGTTGGATACTGGGGAGCAGAAGGACTGTTTCAGAGGACAGAAGTTGGAGACTGGGGTGCCGCAGGACACTTGCAGAAAGAAGAGGTTAAAGACTGGGGTGGAGAAGAAATGTTACAGAGAGCAGAGATTGGAAACTTGAGTGCAGAAGGATCTTACAGAGAGCAGAGTTGGAGACTGTTGTGCAGAAAAATTGTTACAGAGAGCAGAGGTTAGAGACTGGGGTCCAGAAGGATCCTTGCAAAGAGCAGAGTTTAGAGACTGGGTTGCAGAAGGACTGTTACAGAGAGCAGAGGTTTGAGACTGGGGTGCAGAAGGACTGTTGCAGAGAGCAGAATTTGGAAACTGGGGTGCAGAATGACTCTTACGGAGAGCAGAGGTTGGAGACTGGGGTGCAGAAGGACTTTTGCGGAGATCAGAGGTTGGAGACTCGGGTGCAGTAGGATCATTGCAGAGAGCAGTGGTTGGAGACTAGGGTGCAGAAGGATCTTTGGAGATAGCAAATTTTGAATACTGGGGTGCAGAAGGCCTGCTACAGAAAGCAGAGTTTTGAGTCTGAGGTGCAGAAGGACTGTAACAGAAAGCAGATGTTGGAAATTGGGGTGCAGAAGAACCGTTACAGATACCAGAGTTTGGAGACTTTAGTATAGAAAAACTGTTACAGAGCGCAGAGTTTGGAGACTTGGGTGCAGAAGGACTGTTGCAGAGAGCAGAGGTTGGAGACTGGGGTCTAGAAGGATCTTGCAGAGAGTAGATTTTGGAGACTGGGGTGCAGAAGGATAGTTGCAGAGAGCAGAGTTTGGAGAGTGGTTTGCAGAAGGACTGTTCCAGAGAGCAGAGGTTTGAGACTGGGGTGCAAAAGTACTTTTGCAGAGAGCAGAATTTGGAGACTGGGGTGCAGAATGACTCTTGCGGAAAGCAGAGGTTGGAGACTGGGGTGCAGAAGGACTTTTACACATAGCAGAGGGTGGAGACAGGGGTGCAGAAGGATCTTACAGAGAGTAGAATTTGGAGACTGAGGTGCAGAAGTACTTTTGTAGAGATCAGAAGTTGGGGACTTGGATGCAGTAGGATTATTGCAGAGAGCAAAGGTTCGAGAATGGGGTGCAGAAGGATCGTTGCAGAGAGCACAGGATGGAAACTGTGGTGCAGAAGGCCTGCTATAGAGAGCAGAGTTTTGAGACTGGCGTGCAGAAGGCCTGTTACAGAGAGGAGAGGTTGGAGACTGGGGTGCAGAAAGACTGCTACAGAGAGTAGAGTTTGGAGACTGGTTTGCTGAAGGAACTTACATAGAGCAAATGTTGAAGACTGACGTGCATAAGGACTGTTACAGAAAGCAGAGGTTTGAAATTGGGGTACAGAAGGATCCTTAAAAAGAGCAGAGGTTGGAGACTGTGGTATAGAAGGACTGTTACAGAGAGCAGAGGTTGGAGACTGGGGTGAAGAAGGACTGTTACAGAAAGCACAGATTGGAGACTGAGGAGCAGAAGGATAGATAAAAAGAGCAGAAAGAGCAGAGTTTGGAGACTGGGTTCAGAAGGACTGATTCAAAAAAGCAGAGGTTGGAGACTGGGTTGTAGAAGGACCCTTACACAGAGCAGAGGTTGGAAACTGCGGTACATAAGGTCTGTTACAGAGAGCAGATCTTGGAGACAGATGAGAAGAAGAACTGTTGCAGAGGACAGAGGTTGGAGACTGGGGTAGAGAAGAAATGTTACAGAGAGCAGAGTTTGGAAACTGGAGTGCAGAAGTGTCTTACAGAGAACACTGGTTGGAGACTGTGGTGCACACGGACTGTTGCAGAGAGCAGATGTTGGAGACTGGGGTCCAGAAGGTTCGTTGCTTAGAGAAGAGTTTGGAGACTGGGGTGCAGAAAGACTGTTTCAGAGAGCTGATGTTGGAGACTGGGGTGGAGAAGGACTGTTGCAGAGAGCAGATTTTAGAGACTGGGTCACAGAAGAACTGTTACAGAGAGCAGAGGATGAAGACTGATGTGCGGAAAGACTGCTACAGAGAGCTGCGTTTGGAAACTGGTGTGAAGAAGGACTGTTACAGAGAGCAGAGTTTGGAGACTGGGGTTCAGATGGATCTTACAGAGAGCAGAGTTTGGAGGCTGGGGTGCAAAAGGACAGTTGCCAAGAGCAGATTTGAAGACTTGGGTGGAGAACAATCGTTGCAGAGATAATAGGTTGGAGACTGGGGTGCAGAAGGCCTATTACAGAGAGCAGAGTTTGGAGACTGGGTTGCAGAAGTCTTGTTAAAGAGAGCAGAGGTTGGAGACTGTTGTGCAGAAGGACTGTTAAAGAGTGCAGAGTTTAAAGACTTGGTTGCAGAAGGATCATATAGAGAGCAGAGTTGGAAGAGTGAGGTGCAGAAGGACTGTTACAGAGAGCAGAGGTAGGAGACTGGGGTGCAGAAGGGTCGTTGCAGAGAGCAGAGTTTTCAGACTGAGGTGCAGAATGACTGTGGCAGAGAGCAGATGTTGGAGACTGGAGTGCAGAAGGACTGTTGCAGAGAGAAGATGTTGGTAACTAGGGTCCAGAAGAACAGTTGTAGAAAGCAGAGTTTGGAGACTGGAGTGCAGAAGGACTGTTGCAGGGAGAAGAGTTTGGAGACTGAGATGTGGCACTCCTGTTACAGAGAGCAGAGTTTGGAGACTCAGGTGCAGAAGGACAGTTTAGAAGAGCAGAGGTAAATACAGGGAAGCAGTAAAATCTTACAGAGAGCAGAATTTGGAGACTGACTTGCAGAAGGACTCTGCAGAGATCAGAGGTTGGGGACTAAGATGCAGAAGGACTCTTACAGAGAGCAGAATTTGGAGACTGCGGTACAGAAGGAGTGATACAGAAAGCAGAGATTGGAGTCTGGGGTGCAGAAAGACCGTTACAGAGAGCAGAGTTTGGATACTGCAGTACAGGAGGACTGTTTCAGAGAGCAGAGGTTGAAGACTGGGGTGCAGAAGTACTGTAGCAGAGAGCAGATGTTGGTAACTAGGGTGCAGAAGGTCTGTTGCAGAGAGCAGAGTTTGGAGACTGGGGTGCAGAATGACTCTTGCAGAGAGCAGAGGTTGGATACTGGCGTGCAGAAGAACTTTTACACAAAGCAGAGGGTGGAGACAGGGGTGCAGAAGGATGTTACAGAGAGCAAAATTTGGAGACTTAGGTGCAGAACGACTTTTGCAGAGATCAGAGGTTGGAGAATGGGGTGCAGTAGGATCATTGCAGAGAGCAAAGGTTTGAGACTGGGGTGCAGAAGGATCGTTGCAAAGAGCATAGGATGGAAACTGGGGTTAAGAAGGCGTGGTATAGAGAGCAGAGTTTTGAGACTGGCGTGCAGAAGGCCTGTTACAGAGAGGAGAGTTTGGAGACTGGGGTGCAGAAGGACTGTTACAGAAAGCAGAGTTTGGAGACTGGTTTGCTGAAGGAAATTACAGAGAGCAGATGTTGAAGACTGACGTGCATAAGGACTGCTATAGAAAGCAGAGGTTGGAAATTGGGGTACAGAAGGATCCTTACAGAGACCAGAGGTTGGAGACTGCGGTATAGAAGGACTGTTACAGAGAACAGAGGTTGGAGACTGGGGTGAAGAAGGACTGTTACAGAGAGCACAGGTTGGAGACTGAGGTGCAAAAGGATAGATAAAAAGAGCAGAGGTTGGAGACTGGGTTCAGAAGGAATGATTCAAAAAAGCAGAGGTTGGAGACTGCGTTGTAGAAGGACCGTTACAGAGAGGAGAGGTTGGAAACTGTGGTACATAAGGTCTGTTACAGAGAGCAGATCTCAAAGAAAGGGGAGAAGAAGGACTGTTGCAGAGGACTGAGGTTGGAAACTGGGGTGGAGAACAAATGTTACAGAGAACAGAGTTTGGAAACTGGAGTGCAGAAGTATCTTACAGAGAACAGAAGTTGGAGACTGGTGCACATGGATTGTTGCAGAGAACAGACTTTTGAGACTGGGGTCCAGAAGGTTCGTTGCTGAGAGAAGAGTTTGGAGACTGGTGTGCAGAAGGACTATTGCAGAAAGCAGATGTTGAAGACTGTGGTGGAGAAGGACTGTTGCAGAGAGCAGATTTTAGAGACTGGGGTGCAGAAGGATTGTTACAGAGAGCAGAGGATGGAGACTGACGTGCGGAAGGACTGTTACAGAGAGCAGCGTTTGGAGACTGGGGTGCAGAAGGACTGTTACAGAGAGTAGAGTTTGGAGACTGGGGTTCAGATGGATCTTACAGAGAGCAGAGTTTGGAGACTGGGCTGCAAAAGGACAGTTGCCGAGAGCAGATTTGGAGACTTGGGTGGAGAAGAATCGTTGCAGAGATAAGAGGTTGGAGACTGGGGTGCAGAAGGCCTATTACAGAGAGCAGAGTTTGGAGACTGGGTTGCAGAAGTCCTGTTACAGAGAGCAGAGGTTTGAGACTGTTTTGCAGAAGGACTGTTACAGAGTGCAGAGTTTAAAGATTGTGTTGCAGCAGGATTATATAGAGAGCAGAGTTTGGAGGCTGGGTGCAGAAGGACTGTTGTAGAGAGAAGAAGTTTGAGACTGGTGTGCACAGGGACTATTGCATAGAGCAGAGGTTTGAGACTGGTGTGCAGATGGACAGTTGCAGAGAGTAGAGGTTTGAGATTGGGGTGCAGAAGGACTGTTGCAGAGAGCAGAGGTTGGAGACTGGGGTGGAGAAGGACTGTTGCAGAGAGTAGAGATTAGAGATTGGGGTGCCAAATGACTAATGCAGAGAGCAGAGTTTGGAGACTGAAGTGCAGAAGGACTGTTATAAAGAGCAGATTTTGGAGACTTGGGTGCAGAAAGACTTATACAGAAAGCAGAGGTTGGAGACTGGGGTGCAGAAGGACTGTTGCAAAGAGTAGAGGTTGGAGAATTGGGTGGAGAAGGAATGTTGTAGAGAGCAGATGTAGGAGACTGGGGTGCAGTAGGAATATTGCAGAGAGCAGAGGTTGCAGACTGAGGTGCAGAAGGACTGTTAAGAGAGCAGAGTTTGGAGACTGTGGTGCAGAAGGACTGATACAGAAAGCAGAGGTTGGAATCTGGGGTGCAGAAGGACCATCAAAGGAAACAGAGTTTGGAGACTGCGGAACAGAAGGACTGTTACAGAGTGCAGAGTTTGGAGACTGGGGCTCAGAAGAAGTGTTGAAGAAAACAGAGGTTGAAGACTGTGGTGCAGAAGGATCATTGCAGAGACCAGAGTTTGGAGACTGGGGTGCAGAAGGACTGATATAGAAATCAGAAGTTGGAGACTGGGGTGCAGAAGGCCTGATACAGAAAGCAGAGTTGGGACACTGTGGTGTAAAAGACTGTTACAGAGAGCAGAGTTTGAATACTGGGTTGCAGAAGGATGTTACAGAGAACAGAGTTGGAGTCTGAGGTGAAAAAGGACAGTTACAGAGAGCAGATGTGGGAGACAGGGGTTCAGGACTGATACAGAGCAGAAGTTGGAAACTGAGGTACAGAAGGACTGTTACATAGTGCAGAGGTTTGAGACTAGGGTGCAGAAGGATTATTGCAGAGAGCAGAGTTATCAGACTGAGGTACAGAAAAACTGTTGCAGAGAGCAGATGTTGGAGATTGGGGTGCACATGGACTGTTGCAGTTAGCACAGGTTGGAGACTAGGGTGCAGATGGATCGTTGCAGAGAGCAGAGGTTGGAGACTGGGGTGCAGAACGCCTTTATTTATTTATTTATTTTTTTTGCAGAACGCCTTTTACAGAGAGCAGAGTTTGGAGACTGGGTTGCAGAAGGCTTTTACAGAGAACAGAGAGTGAAGACTGAGGTGCAGAAGCACTGTTACAGAGAGTAGAGGTTGGAGACTCAGGTTCAGAAAGACTGTTGCAGAGAGCACAGGTTTGAGACTGTGGTCCAGAAGGATTGTTACAGAGAGCAGAGGTTAGAGACTTGGGTGCAGAAGGACTGATACGAAAGCAGAGGTCGGAGACTTGGATGCAGAAGTACCCTTACAGAGAGCAGAGGTTGGAGAATGCAGTACAGAAGGACTGTTACAAAGAGCAGCGGTTGGAGACTGGGGTGGAGAAGGACTGTTTCAGAGAGCAATGTCGGAGACTGGGTTTGCAAAAGGACTGTTGCAGAGAGCAGAGGATGTAGACTGTGGTGCAGAAAGATTGTTGCAGAGAGCAGAGTTTGCAGACTGAGTTGCAGAAGGACTGGTACAGAGGGCAGAGTTTGGAGACTGTAGTGCAAAACGACTGATACAGATAGCAGAGGTTGGATACTGGGGTTCATAAAGATCTTTATGGAGAACAGAGGTTCGAGACTGCGGTACAGAAGGACTGTTACCGAGAGCAGAGGTTGGAGACTTGGGTGCAGAAGAACTGATGTAGAGAACAGAGGTTGGAGACTTAGGTTCAGAAGGATCGTTGGGGCGAGCAGATTATGGAGACTGGGGTGTAGAAGGAGTGTTGCAGATAGCAGTGAATTGAGACTGAGGTACAGAAAGACTGTTACAGAGATCAGAGTTTGGAGACTGGGGTGCAGAATAACTGTTGTAGAGATCAGAGTTTGGAGACTGGAATGCAGAAGGATCATTGCAGAAAGCAGAGTTTGAAGACTGGGTTTCAGAAAGATCTTACAGCGAGCAGAGTTAGGACACTGAGGTGAAGAGGGACTGTTGCAGAGACCAGAGGTTGGAGATTGGGGAGCAGTAGGACTGTTGCAGAGAACAGAGGTTGGAGTCTGAGGTGCAGAGGGACTGTTACAGAGAGCAAAGTTTGAAGACTTGGGTGAAGAATGACTCATACAAAACGCAGAGTTTGACGACTTGGGTGCAGAAGGACCGTTAAAGAGAGCAGAGGTGGGAGACTGCAGTACAGAAGGCCTGTTACAGAGAGCAGAGGTTGGAGACTGGGTTGCAGAAGGCCTGTTACGCAGAGGAGAGTTGGGAGAAGGGGTGCAGAAGGACTGTTACAGTGGGCAGAGGTTGGACACTGGGTTGAAGAAGGATCTTACAGAGAGCAGATGTTGGAGACTGAGGTGCAGAAGGACTTTTGCAAAGAGTAGAGGTTGGAGACTGAGGCAGAGAAAGATTCTTACAGAGAGCAGAGTTTGGAGACTGGAGTGCAGAAGGACTCTTGCAGATAGCAGAGGTTGGAGACTAGGATGTTTAAGGACTGTTGCAGGGAAAAGAATTTTGAGACTGCGGTACTGAAGGACTGTTGCAGAGAGCAGATGTAGGAGACTGAGATTCAGAAGGACTGTCACAGAGAGAAAAGAATTGAGACTGGGTGCAGAATAATTGTTATAGAGAACAGACTTTAGAGACTGGGGTGCAGAATGGCTGTTACAGAGAGCAGACTTTGGAGATTGGGTTGCAGAAGGATCTTATGTAGGGCAGATTTTGGAGACTGAGGTGAAGAAGGACTGTTACAGAGCGCATTGATCGGAGTCTGGGGTGCAGAAGGATCATTGCAGACAGCAGAGTTTCAAGACTTAGGTGCAGAAGGACTGTTACAAAGAGCAGAGTTTGGAGACTGGGGTGCAGAAAGACTGTTGCAGGGAGCAGGTGTTTGAGACTTGGGTGCAGAAGGACTTTTGCAGAGAGTAGAATTTGGAGACGAAGGTGCAGAAGGAATGTTGCAGATAGCAGAGGTTGGAGACTGCGGTACCGAAGGAATGATACAGAAAACATAATTTGGAGACTGAGGTGCAGAAGGACCATTACAAAGAGCAGAGTTTGGAGAGTGCAATACAGGAAGACTGTTACAGAGAGCAGAGGTTGGAGACTGATGTGCAGAAGAACTCTTGCAGAGAGCAGATGTAGAAGACTGAGATACAGAAAGACTGTTACAGAGAGCAGACTTTGGAGACTGGGGTGCAGAAGGACTGTTGAAAAGAGCAAAGGTTGGAGACTGGAGTGGAGAAGGAATGTTGTAGAGAGCAGATGTAGGAGACTGGGGTGAAGAAGGACTGTTACGGAGATCAGAGTTTGGAGACTGGGGTGCAGAAGGATCTTCCAGAGTGCAGAAGTTGGGACTGCTTTGCAGACGAACTGTTGCACAAAGCAGAGGTTTGAGACTGGGGTTCATAAAAACTGTTACAGAGAGCAGAGTTTCGAGACTTTGTTGCAGAAAGATCTTACATAAAGCAGAGGTTGGAGACTGAGGTGCAGAAGAAATGATACCCAGAGTAGAGTTTGGATACTGGGGTGCAGAAGGACTGTTGCCAAGACCAGAGGTTGGAGACTTTCGTGCAGAAAGACCGTTGCAGAGAGCAGAGATTGGAGACTGGGGTTGAGAAGGAATGTTACAGAGAACAGAGTTTGGAAACTGGGGTGTAGAAGGATCTTACAGAGAGCAGAGTTTGGAGACTGGGGTTCAGAAGGACTATTACAGAGATCAGAGGTTAGAGACTGAGTTGCAGAAGGACTGTTACAGAAAGCAGAGTTTAGAGACTGTGGTGCACAAAGATTTTTGCAGAGATCACAGTTTTCAGACTTATGTACAGAAGGACTGTTGCAGAGAGCAGATGTTGAAGACTGGGTTGCAGAAGGATCGTTGCAGAGAGCAGAGTCTAGAGACTGGGGTGCAGTAGCACCATTGAGAGGTCAGAGTTTGGGAACTGAGGTGTTGAAGGATTTTTACAGACAACAGAATTTGGATACTGGGGTGCAGAAGGACTGTTTCAGAGAGCAGAGGTTTGAAACTGGGGTTTAAAAAGACAGATACTAATAGGGCATTATGTAAAAATGTGGATATGTAACAGATGTGATTCTGCAATCTGTATTTGGGGTAAAAATGGGAGTTCATAACCAATTTGAATCTAATGTATGAAACATGATATGTCAATAGCTTTGTAATGTTTTGAACAACCAATAAAAAAAAAAGAAAAAAAAATAAAAAGACTGTGGCAGAGAGCAGAGGTTGAAGACTGGGGTGCAGAAAGATTGTTACAGAGAGCAGAGTTTGGAGACAGGGTTGCAGAAGGATCTTACTGAGAGCAGAGGTTGGAGACTGAGGTGGAACAAGACTGTTACAGAGAGCAGAGTTTGGAGACTGGGGTGGAGAAGGATCATTGCAGAGAACCGAGTTTTCAGACTGAGGTGCAGAAGGACTGTTGGAGATTACATAGGTTTGAGACTGGGGTGCAGAAGGATCTTTGCAGAGAGCAGAGGTTTGAGACTGGGGTTCAGAAGGACTGTTACAGAGAAGAGAGTTTGGAGACTGGGGTGCAGAAGGACCGTTGCAGAGAGCAGAATTCGGAGACTGCGATACAGGAAAACTGTTACAGAGAGCAGAGGTTAGAGAATGGTTTATAGAAGAACTGTTTCATAGTGTTTGAGACTGGGGTGTAGAAGGACTGTTGCGGAGAGAAGAGGATGGAGACTGGGGTGCAGAAAGACTGTTGCAGAGAGCAGAGGTTAGAGACTGAGGTGCAGAATGACTGTCAAAAAGAGCAAAGGTTGGAGACTGGGGTGCAGAATTACTGATACAGAAAGCAGAAGTTGAGACTGGGGTGCAGAAGAACCGTTAAAGAGAGCAGAGTTTGGAGACTGTAGTACAGAATAACTTGTGCAGAGAGCAGAGTTTAGAGAATGGGGTGCAGAAGGACTGTTACAGAGAGCAGCGGTTAGAGAATGGGGTGCAGAAGTAAGGTTGCAGAGTTCATAGGTTGGAGACAATGGTGCAGAAGGACTGTTACAAAAAGCAGAGGTTGAAATCCGTGGTTCAGAAGGACTTATACAGAAAGCAGAGGTTTAAGACTGAAGTGCAGAAGGACCGTTAGAGAGAGCAGAGGTTGGAGACTACAGTACAGAAGGACTGTTACAGAGAGCAGAGGTTTGAGACTGGAAAGTAGAAGGACTGTTGCAGAGAACAGATGTTGTAGACTGCGTTGCAGCAGGACCATTGAGGAAAGCAGAGGTTGTAGACTGGGTTGTAGAAGAATGTTACAGAGAGCATAGTCTGGAAACTGGGGTGCAGAAGGACCTTACAGAGAACAGAGGTTGGAGAGTGGGGTGCAGAAGGAGTGTTAAGGAGAGGAGACGTTGGAGACTGGGATGCAGAAGGACTGTTGCAGAGAGCAGATGTTGAAGACTGGGGTGCATAAGGATCGTTGCAGAGAGCAGAGGTTGGAGACAGCGGTGCAGAAGGACGGTTGTAGAGAGCGGAGGTTGGAGACTGAGGTGCAGAAAAACAGTTACAGAGAGCAGAGTTGGAGTCTGGGGTGCAAAAGGATACTTGACGAGAGCAGAAGTTGGAGACTGAGTTGCAGAAGAATTGTTGAAGAGAGCAGAGGTGGAGACTGGGCTCCAGAAGGATCTTTACAGAGAGAAGAGCTGGGAGACTGCGGTGCAGAAGGACTGTTACAGAGAGCACAGGTTGGAGACTGGGGTGCAGAAGGAATGTTGCAGAAAGAAGAGGTTGGAGACTGGGGTGCAGAAGCACTGTTTCAGAGAGAAGAGGTTGGAGACTGAGATGCAGAAGGATTGTAATACAGAGCAGACGTTGGAAAATGGGGTGAAGTATTATGATACAGATAGCAGAGGTGTTAGACTGGGGTGCAAAAGGACCGTTACAGAGAGCAGAGGTTGCAGACTGGCGTGCAGAAGAACTGTTTCAGAGAGCAGAGTTTGGAGACTGGGGTGCATAAGGCCTGCTACAGAGAGCAGAGGTTGGAGACTGGGTTTCAGAAGGACTGCTATAGAGAGCAGAGTTTTGAGGCTGAGTTGCAGCAGGACTGTTACAGAGAGCAGAGTTTGGTGACTGAGGTGCAGAAGGACTTTTATAGA
This sequence comes from Ictidomys tridecemlineatus, assembly GCF_052094955.1. Taxonomy (NCBI): domain Eukaryota; kingdom Metazoa; phylum Chordata; class Mammalia; order Rodentia; family Sciuridae; genus Ictidomys; species Ictidomys tridecemlineatus. The sequence continues at coordinate 21,863 of NW_027522900.1, read as the reverse complement.
AAGCAGAGGTTGGAATTTGGGGTACAGAGGGATGGTTTCAGAGAGCAGAGGTTGGCGACGGCGGTATAGAAAGACTGTAACAGAGAGCAGAGGTTTGAGAATACGGTGCAGAAGGACTTTTAAGAGAGCAGAGGTTGAAGACTGGGGTGCAGAAGGATTGTTACAGAGAGCAGAGTTTGGAGACTCGGGTGCAGAAGGACTGTTACACAGAGCAGAGGTTGAAGACTGGGGTGTATAAGGACTGTTGCAGAGAGCAGAGGCTGGAGACTTGGGTGAAGAAGGACTGTTGCCAAGAGCAGAATTTGGAGACTGAGGTGCAGAAGGACTGTTTAGGAGAGGAGACGTTGGAGACTGGGGTGCAGAAGGATCGTTTCAGAGAGGAGAGTTTGGAGACTGAGGTGAAAAAGGATCGTAGCAGAGAACAGCTTTTTAAGACTGAGGTGCAGAAGCACTGTTGCAGAGACCACAGGTTGGAGACTGGGGCGTAGAAGGACTGTTGCAGAGAGCAGTGGTTGGAGACTGGGTTGCAGAAGGCCTGTTACGGAGAGGAGAGTTGGGAGAAGGGTTGCAGAAGGACTCTTAGAGAGGGCAGAATTGGGAGACTGGGTTGCAGAAAAATCTTAAAGAGAACAGATGTTTGAGACTTAGGTGTAGAATGATTGTTGCAGAGAGAAGAGTTTGGAGACTGGGTGGCAGAAGAATCTTACAGAGAGCAGAGTTTGGAGACTGAGGTGCAGGAGAACTGTTACAGAGAGCAGTGGTTGGAGAGTGGGGTTCAGATGGATCGTGTAGAGAGAAGAGGTTTCAGACTGAGGTGTAGATCGACTGTTACAGAGAGCAGAGGTTGGAGACTGAGGTGCAGAAGAACTGTTACAGGGAGCAAATTTTGGAGACTGTGTTGCACAAGGATCTTACATAGAGCAGAGTTTGGAGACTGAGGTGTATAAGGACTGTTACGGAGACCAGATGTTGAAGTCTGGGGTGCAGATGGATTGTTGCAGAAAGCAAAATTTTCAGACTGAGGTGCAGAAGGACTTTTGCAGAGAGCAGATGTTGGAGACTGTGGTGCACAGGTTCGTTGCAGAGAGCAGAAGTTGGAGACTGCAGTACAGAAGGACTTTTGCAGAGAACAGAGGTTGGAGAATAGGGTACAAAAGGACTTTTTCAGAGAGCAGATGTTAGATATTGTTTTCAGAAGGACTGCTGCAGAGAGCAGAAGTTGGATAATGGGTTGCAGAAGGACTTTTGCATAGAGCACAGGTTGGAGACTGAGGTTAAGATGAATGGACAAAAAAAGCAGAGGTTGGAGAATGGCGAGCAAAAGGACTGTTACACAGAGCAGAGTTTGGAGACTGTGGAGCAGAAGGAGTTTTGCAGAGTACAGAGGTTGGAGACTGGGGTGCAGCAGGACCATTGCAGAAAGCAGAGGTTGGAGACTGGCGTGGAGAAGGAATATTACAGAGAGCAGAGATTCGAAACTGGGGTCAGAAAAATATTCAGAGAGCAGAGGTTAAAGACTGGGGTGCAGAAGGATCGTTGAAGACAGAAGAGTTTGGACACTGGGGTTCAGAAGGACTGTTGCAGAGAGCAGATTTTAAAGACTGAAGTGCATAAGGACTGTTTAGAGAGAAGATGTTGGAGATAGGGGTGCAGAAGGACTCTTACAGAGAGCAGAGGTTTAAGACTGAGGTTGAGAAGGACTGTTACATAGAACAGAGTTCGGAGACTGGGGTGCAGAAGGACTGTTACAGAGAGAAGAGTTTGAAGACTGCGGTACAGAAGGACCTTTACAGAGAGTAGAGGGTGGCGACTTGTGTGCAGAAGGAGTGTTGCAAAGAACAGAGTTTGGAGATTGAGGTGCAGAAGGACTGTTACAGAGAGCAGAGTTTTTAGACAAGGTTGCAGAAGGATCTTATAGAGAGCAGAGATTGTAGACCGAGGTGCAGTAGGACTATTACAGAGAGCAGATGTTGGAGACGGGTGCAGAAGGATTGTTATAGCGAACAGACTTTTGAGACTGGGGTGTAGAAGGCCTGTTACAGAGAGGAAAGTTTGGAGAAGGCGTGCAGCAGGACTGTTACAGAGGGCAGAGTTTGGAGTCTGGGTTGCAGAAGGTACTTACAGAGAGCAATTGTTGGAGAGTGAGGTGCAGAGGGACTGTTACAGAGAGTAGGTGTTGGAGACTGAGGCACAGAAATATTGTTACAGAGAGCAGAGTTTGGAGACTGGGGTGCAGAAGGACTTTTCAGATACCAGAGTTTGGAGACTGGGGTGTAGAAGGACTTTTGAAGAAACCAGAATTTGGAATCTGGGATGCTGAAGGACTATTGCAGAGAGCAGATGTAGTAGACTGAGATGCAGAAGGACTGTTACAAAGAGAAAAGTTTTGCAACTGGGGTGCAGAAGGACTGATACAGAGAGCAGAGTTTCGAGACTGGGGTGCAGAAGGCCTGTTACAGAGAGCAGAGGTTGGAGACTGGGGTGCAGAAGGGCTGTTAGAGAGAGCAGAGTTTGGAGACTGTGTTGCAGAAGGATCTTACGTAGAGCTGAGTATGGAGACTGAGGTGCAGAAAGACTGTTACTGAGAGCAGATTTTGGAGACTGGGGTGCAGAAAAATCATTGGAGACAGCAGAGTTTCCGAACTGAGGTGCAGAAAGACTGTTGCATAGATAAGATGTTGAAAACTTGGGTGCAGAAAGACTGTTGCAGAGAGCAGATGCTGGAGACTTGGATGCAGAAGGATCATTGCAGAGAGCAGAGGTTGGACAATGGGGTGCAGAAGGACTGTTACACAGAGCAGAGGTTGAAGACTGAGGTGACGAAGGACTATTACAGAGAGCAGATATGCGAGAAAGGGGTGCAGAACTGATACAGAGCAGATGTTGGAGACTGAGGTACAGAAGAACTCTTACAGAGAGCAGAGGTTGGAGACTCGGGTGCAGAAGGATAATGGCAGAGAGCAGAGTTTTCAGACTGAGGTACAGAAGAACTGTTGCAGAGAGCAGATGTTGGAGATTGGGGTGCAAAGGACTGTTGCAGCTAGCAGAGGTTGGTGACTGGGGTGCAGAGGTTTCATTGCAGAGAGCAGAGTTTGGAGACTGGCGTGCAGAAGGAGTGATACAGAGAGCAGAGTTTGGAAACTGGGTTGCATAATTTCTTTTACAGAGAGCAGAGTGTGGAGACTGGGTTGCAGAAGGATCTTACATAGAGCAGAAGTTGGAGACTGAGGTGTAGAAGCACTGTAACAGAGAGTAGAGTTTGCAGACTCAGGTGCAGAAGGACCATTGCAGAGCTAAGAGGTTGTAGACGGAGGTGCAGAATGCGTGTTAGAGAGAGAAGAGGTTGGAGACTGGGGTCTAGAAGGACTGTAGCAGAGATCAAAGGTTGGAGACTAAGGTGCAGAGGGACAGATACACAGAGCACAGGTTGGAGACTGGGGTGCAGAAGGAATGATACAGAAAGCAGAGTTTGGAGACTCGGTTGTAGAAGTACCCGTACAGAGAGCAGATGATGGAGAATGCAGTACAGAAAGACTGTTATAGAGAGCAGAGTTTGGAGACTGGGGTGCAAAAGAAATTTTGAAGAGAGCAGAGGTTGCAGACTGACTTGCAGAAGGACTGTTACAGAGGGAAGAGTTTTGAGACTGTGGTGCAAAACTACAGATACTGGAAGCAGAGGTTAGATACTGGGGTGCATAAGGACCCTTACAAAGAACAGCAGTTGGAGACTGTGGTAGAGAAGGACGGTTACAGAGAGCAGAGGTTGGAGACTGGGGTGCAAAAGAACTGATGTAGAGACCAGAGTTGGAGACTGCGGTGCTGAAGGATCGTTGGGGCGAGCAGAGTATGCAGACTGGGGTGTAGAAGGGCTGTTTCAGAGAGCAGAGTTTGGAAACTGGGGTGTAGAAGGATTATTTCAGAGAGCAGATGTTAGAGACTTGGGTGCAGAAGGACTGTTGCATAGAGCAGAGTTTAGAGACTAAGGTACAGAAGAACTGTGAAAGAGAGCAGAGGTTGGAGACTGGGTTTCAGAAGGATTATTGCAGAGAGCAGATTTTTCAGACTTAGGTACAGAAGAACTGTAGCAGAGAGCAGATTTTGGAGACTGGGGTTCAGAAAGACTGTTGCAAGGAACAGAGGTTTGATACTAGGGTGCCGAAGGATCGTTGCAGAGAGCAGAGGTTGGAGACTGGGGTGCAGAAGGATTGTTGGTGCGAGCAGAATATGGAGACAGGGGTGTAGAAGGACTGCTGGAGAGAACAGAGGTTGGAGTCTGAGGTGCAGAAGGACCATTGCAGAAAGCAGAGGCTGGAGACTGTGTTTCCGAAAGATCCTACAGTGAGCAGAGTTTGGACACTGAGGTGCAGAAGGACTGTTGCAGGAAGCAGAGATTAGAGATTGGGGCGCAGAAGTACTTTTGCAGAGAACAGAGGTTGGATTCTGAGGTGCAGAAGGACTTTTACAGATAGCAGAGGTTGGAGACTGGTGTGCAGAATGACTGACACATAAGGCAGAGTTTGGATACTCTGGTGTAGAAGGACTGTTACAGAGAGCAGAGGTTGGAGACTGCAGTACAGAAGGACTGTTACAGAGAGCAGAGGTTTAAGACTGGGGTGCAGAGGGATTGTTGCAGAGAGCAGAAGTTGCAGAGTGAGGTGCAGAAAGAGTGTTACAGAGAGCAGGGATTGGAGATTCTGGTGCAGAAGGACTGATACAGAAAGCAGAGGTTGAATACTGGGGTGTAGAAAGACTGTTGCAGGGAGCAGAGTTTGGTGACTGGGTTGAAGAATGACTGTTGCAGACAGCAGATATTGGAGACTGAAGTGCAGAAGGAATGTTGCAGAGAGCAGAATTTAGAGACTGGGGTGCATATGGACTATTGCAGAGAGCAGAGTTTGCAGACTGAGGTGCAGAAAGCCTGATACAGACAGCAGAGTTTCGAGAATGTGGTGCTAAAGGACTGATACAGATAACAGAGGTTGGAGAATGTGGTGCAGAAGGACCCTTACAGAGAACAGAGTTTGGAGACTAAAGAACAGAAGGACTGTTACAGAGAGCAGAGGTTGGAGTCTGGGGTGCAGAATGAATGATACATAACGCAGAGTTTGGAGACTCGGGTGCAGAGGGACCGTTACAGATAGCAAAGTTTAGAGACTGGGTTGGAGAAGGACCCTTACAGAGAACAGAGGTTGAAGACTGCGGTACAGAAGAACTGTTGTTGAGAACAAGGTTGGAGACTCGGGTGCAGAGGAACCATTGCAGAGACCAGTGCTTAAAGACTGCAGTACAGAAGGACTGTTACAAAGAGCAGAGGTTGGAGACTGGGGTGGAGAAGAACTGTTGCAGAGAGCAGAGATTGCAGAGTGAGTTGCAGAAAGACTGTTACAGAGTGCAGAGTTTGGATACTGTGGTGCAGAAGGACTGATACAGAAAGCAGTGGTTGGAGACTGGGGTGAGGATGGACCCTTACAGAGAACAGAGGTTGAAGACTGCTGTACAGAAGAAGTGTTTTTGAAAACAAGGTTGGAGATTGGGGTGCAGATGGACCATTGCAGAGAGCAGATTTTGGAGACTGGGGTACAGAATGATCTTACAGAGAGCAGAATTTTTAGACTGGGTTGCAGAAAGACTGTTGCAGAATAGACGTTGGAGACTGGGGTGCAGAAGGATCGTTGAAGAGAACAGATTATTGAGACTGGGGTATAGAAAGACTGTTCCAATGAGCAGAGGTTGGAGACTGGGGTGCAGAAGGACTGTTGCAGAGAGAAGTTGTTGAAGACTGAGGTGCAGAAGGACTCTTTCAGAGAACAGAGTTTGGAGACTGGGGTGCAGAAGGACTGATACAGAGAGCAGAGGTTGGAGACTGAGGTGCAGAAGGAAAGTTACAGAGAGCAGAGCTTGGAGACTGGGGTGCAGAAAGACTGATACCGAAAGCCCAGGTGGGAGACTGGGGTCAAAAAGACCGTTACAGAGAGCAGAGGTACGAGACTGCAGTAAAGAAGGACTGTTACACAGAGCAGATGTTGAAGACTCTGGTACAGAATGGCTGTTGCAGAGAACAGAAGTTGGAAACTGGGATGCATAAGGACTGTTGCAGAAAGCAGAGGTTGGAGACTCATGTGCAGAAGGATTGTTACAGAGAGTAGATTTTGGAGACTTGGGTGCAGAAGGATCTTTCACAGAGCTTAAGTTGGGGGCTGGGGTACAGAAGCACTGTTGCAGAGAGCAGAGTGCGAAGACTTGGGTGCAGAAGGATCTTTGCAGAGAGAAGAGGTTAAAGTCTGTGGTTTAGAAGGATCATTGCAGAGAGCAGAGGTTGGAGACTGAGGTGCAGAAGGACTGTTACAGAGAGCAGATTTCGGAGTCTGGGGTGCAAGACTGATACAGAAATCAGATGTTGGAGCCCGGGTGCAGAATAATTGTTGCAGACAGCAGAGGTTGGAGACTAGGTTGCAGAAGGACTGTTGCAGAGAGCAGAATTTGGAGACTTAAGTGCAGAAGAACTTTTACAGAGAGCAGATGTTGAAGACTGTGGTACAGAAGGGCTGTTGCAGAGAACAGAAGTTGGAAACTGGGGTGCATAAGGACCGTTGCAGAGAGCAGAGTTTGGAGACTGAGGTACAGAATTACTGTTACTAAGAGCAGAGGTTGGAGACTGGGTGCAGAAGGATTATTGCAGAGAGCAGAGATTTCAGACTGAGGTACACAAGAACTGTTGCAGAGAGCAGATGTTGTATACTGGGTTACAGAAAGACTGTTACAGCGAGCACAGGTATGAGACTGGGGTGCAGAAGGATCATTGCAGAGAGCAGAGTATTTAGACTGAGGTGCAGAAGGACTATTGCAGACAGCTGATGTTCGAGACTGGGGTGTAGAAAGACTGTTGCAGAGAGAAGAGTTTGGAGACTTGGGTGCAGAATTATCATTCCAGAGAGCAGACATTGTAGACTGGGGTGCAGAACGCCTGTTACAGATTGCAGAATTTGGAGAAGCGGTGCAGTAGGACTGTTACAGAGAGCAGAGTTTGGGGATTGGGTTGCAGAAGGATCTTACAGACAGAAGAGGTTGGACACTGAGGTGCAGAAGGAAAGTTACAGAGAGTAGAGTTTGGAGACTGAGGTGCAGAAAGACCAATGCAGAGAGCAGAGTGTGGAGACAGAGGTACAGAAGGACTGTTGAAGAGCAGAGGTTGCAGATTGGGGTGCAGAAGGACTGTTGCAGAGAGCAGAATTTTAAGACTGAGTTTCATAAGGACTGTTACAGAGAGCAGAGGTTGGAGACTGAAGTACAGAAGGACTGTTACACAGAGCAGAGGTTGGAGAGTGGGGTGCAGAAGGACAGTTACAAAGAGCACAGTTTTGAGACTGGGGTGAAGAAGAAATATTGCAGAGGGCAGAGGTTGGAGACTGGGGTGCCGAAGGTTTCTTGCAGAGAGCAGATTTTAGAGACTGGGGTGCAGAGAGACACTTACCGAGAACAGAGGTTGGATACTGTTACAGGGATCAGAATTTGGAGATACTGTTACAGGGATCAGAATTTGGAGACTGGGGTGCAGAATAACTGTTGTAGAGAACAGAGTTTAGAGAGTGGGGTGCAGGACGACCATTGCAGATAGCAGAGGTTGGAGACTGGGTTTCAGAAGAATCCTACAGAAAGCAGAGTTTGAACAGTGAGGTGCAGAAGGACTGTTGCAGAGAGCAGAGGTTAAAGATTGGGGCGCAGTAGGACTGTTGCAGAAAGCAGAGTTTGGAGTCTGAGGTGCAGAAGGACTGTTAAAGAGAGCAGAGTTTGGAGACCGGGGTGCAGAAGGACTGATACAGAAAGCAGAGTTTGGATATTGGGGTGCAGAAAAACCGTTACAGAGAGCAGAGGTTTGAGACGGAAGTACAGAAGGACGGTTACAGAGAGCAGAGTTTAGAGACTGGGGTGGAAAAAGACTGTTGTAGAGAGCAGATTTTGGAGACTGCGGTGCAGACGGACTGTTGCAGAGAGCAGAGGTTGGAGAATGGGGTGACGAAGGAACCTTATAGAGAACAGAGGTTGAAGACTGCGGTACAGAAGAACTGATGTAGAGAACAAGGTTGGAGACTGGGGTGCAGAGGGACCATTGCAGAGAATAGACGTTGGAGACCGGGGTGCCGAAGGATTGTTACAGAGAGAAGAAGTTAGAGACTGGGATACAGAAGGATTTTACAGAGAGCAAAGTTTGGAGACTGAGGTGCAGAAGGACTGTGCAGAGTGCAGTGTTTGGAGAGTGGGGTGCAGAAGGACTGTTGAAGAGAGCAGAGGTTGGAGACTGGGATGCAGAAAAACTGTTACAGAGAGCAGAGGTAGAAGCCTGGAGTTCAGAATGACGGATACAGAAAGCAGAGTTTGGAGACTGGGGTGCAGACTGAATGTAACAGAGTATAGAGGTTGGAGACTGCGGAATAGAAGGACTGTTAAAAAGAGCAGAGTTTGGAGACAGGTGTGCAGAAGGATATTACAGAGAGCAGAGGTTGGAGACTGCGGTACAATAAGACTGTTGCAGAGAGGAGAGGTTGGAGACTGTGGTGCAGAAGGATCATTGCAGAGAGAAGAGGTTGGAGACTGAGGTGCCAAAGGACTGTTAAAGATAGCAGAGGTTGGAGACTGGGGTTCAGAAAGATCGTTGCAGAGAGTAGAGTTTTCAGAATGATGTTTAGAAGGACTGTTGAAGAGAACAGAGGTTGGAGACTTGGGTGCAAAAGGATCGTACAGAGAGCAGAGGGTGGAGACTGGGGGTGCCAAGGACTGTTTCATAGAACAGAGGTTGGAGACTTGGGTTCAGAAGGACTGTTACAGAGAGAAGAGTTTGAGACTGAGGTTCAGATGGACTGTTGCAGAGAGCAGAGTTTGTAGACTGTCGTGCGGAAGGATTGTTACAGAGAGCAGAGGTTGGAGACTGGGGTGCAGAAGGACTGATACAGAAAGCAGAGGTTGGATACTTGGGTGCAGAAGGACCCTTAAAGAGAGCAGAGGTTGGAGACTGAGGTGCAGAAGGACTGTTGCAGAGAGCAGAGGTTTCAGACTGAGTTGCAGAAGGACTGTTACAGGGGCATAGTTTTGAGACTTTGGTTGAAAACGACTGATACAGAAAGCAGAGGTTGGATACTTGGGTGCATAAAGACCCTTTTGGAGAACAGAGGTTGAAGCCTGCGGTACAGAAGGACTGTTAAAAAGAGCAGAGGTTGGAGACTGGGGTGCAGAAGAACTTTTGTAGAGAACAGAGGTTGGAACAAGGTTGCAGGAGGATCGTTGGGGCGAGCAGAGTATGGAGACTGGGGTGTAGAAGGACTGTTGCAGAGAGCAGAAGTTGTAGACTGGAGTGTAGAAGGACTGTTGCAGAAAGCAGATGTTGGACTTGGGTGCAGAAAGACTGTTGCATAGAGTAGGTTGGAGACTGAGGTTCAGAAGGACGGTTAGAGAGACGAGACATTGGTGACTGGGGTGCAGAAAAACTTTTACAGAGAGCAGACGTCGGAGACTAGGGTGCAGAAGGATCATTGCAAAGAGCAGAGTTTGGAGACTGGGGTGTAGAAGGATCTTTAAAGAAAGCAGATTTTGGAGACTATAATGCAGAAGGACATTTACAGAGAGCACAGGTTGAAGATGGGGGTTTAGTAGGACATTTACAGAGAGAACATGTTGAAGACTGATGTCCAGAGAGCAACGTTTGGAGACTGGGGTGCAGAAGGAGTGTTTCAGAGAGCAGAGGTTGCAGACTGAAGTACAGGAGGACACTTACAGAGACCAGAGTTTGGAGACTGCGGTACAGAAGGACTGTTTCAGAGAGCAGAGGTTGCAGACTGAAGTACAGGAGGACACTTACAGAGACCAGAGTTTGGAGACTGTGGTACAGAAGGACTGTTACAGAGAGCAGAGGTTGGAGACTGGGGTTAAGAAGCCCGGTTACAGAGAACAGAGGTTTTAGACTGGTATGGAGAAAGACTGCTGTAGAGAGGTGAGGTTGGAGAATGAGGTTCATAAGAAGTGTTATCGATAGCATAAGTTGGAGACTGGGGTGCAGAAGGACTGATACAGAAAGGAGAGCTTGATGACTGGGGTGCAGAAGGACTGTTGCAGAGAGCAGAGTTTGCAGACTGAGGTGCAAAAGGACTGTTACAGAGAGCAGAGTTTGGAGAATGTGGTGCTGATGGACTGATACAGAGAGCAGAAGTTGGAGACTCGGGTGCAGAATAATTGTTGTAGAGAACAGAGTTTGGAGACAGGGGTGCAGAAGGATCATTGCAAATAGCAGAGGTTGGAGACTGGGTTTCAGAAGGATTATACAGAGAGCAGAGTTTGGACACTGAGGTACAGAAGCACTGTTGCTGAGAGCAGATGTTGGCGATTGAGGCGCAGTAGGAATTTTGCAGAGAGCAGAGGTTAAAGTCTGAGGTTTAGAAGGACTGTTACAGAGAGCAGAGTTTAGAGACGTGGTGCAGAAGGACTGATACAGAAAGCAGATTTTGGAGACTTGGTCGCACAAGAACCGTTACAGAGAGCACAGGTTGGAGACTGTAGTACAGAAGGACGGTTACAGAGATAAATGGTTGGAGACTGGCGTGGTAAAGGACTGTTGCAGAGAGCACATTTTGGAGACTGGGATGCAGAAGGACTGTTGCAGCGAGCAGAGGTTTAAGACTGGGGTGCAGAAGGACTCTTGCAGAGAGCAGAGGTGGCAGAATGAGGTGCTGAAGCACTGATACAGACAGCAGAGTTTGGAGACTGTGGTGCAGAAGGACTGATAAAGAAAGCAGAGGTTTGAGAAAGGGGTGCAGAAGGACCTTTACAGAGAGCAGAGTTTGGAGACTGATGTGCAGAAGGACTGTTAAAGAGAGCAGAGTTTGGAGACTGGGGTGGAGCAGGAATGTTGCAGAATGCAGTGTTCAGAGATTGGATTGCATAAGTACTGTTGCGGAGAGCAGAGTTTGGCAACTGGGGTGCAGAAGGGCTGTTACAGAGAGCAGAGTTTGGAGACTTGGGTGTAGATGGATTGATACAGAAAGCAGAGGTTGGACACTGGTGTGCAGAAGGACTGTTACAAAGAGCAGATTTTTGTGACTGGTTTTCAGAATTACTGTTACATAGAGTAGAGGTTGGAAACTGGGGTGCAGAAGGATCTTACAGAGAGTAGAGGTTGGAGACTAGGGTGCAGAAAAACTGTTGCAGAGAGCAGAGGTTGGAGACAGGGGTGTAGAATGATCGTTGCAGAGCAAAGAGTTTTGAGACTAGGATGCAGAAGGCGTGTTCAAGAGAGCAGAGTTTGAAGAATGGGGTGCAGAAGGACTGTTATAGAGAGCAGAGTTAGGAGACTGGGTGGCAGAAGGATCTTCCAGAGAGCAGATTTTTCAGACTAAGATGCAGAAAAACTGTTGCAGAGAGCAGATGTTGTAGACTGGGGTGCAGAAGGACCGCTACAGAGAGCAGAGGTTGGAAACTGGCTTGCCGAAGGCCTGTTACAGAGAGCAGAGTTTTGAGACTGTTTTGCAGAAGGACTGTTACACAGAGCAGAGTTTTCAGAATAGGTTACAGAAGGACTGTTGCAGAAAGTAGATGTTGGAGACTGTTGTTCATAAAGACTGTTTCAAAGAGCAGAGGTTGGAGAATGGGGTTCAGAAGGACTTTTGCAAAGAGCAGAGGTTGGAGACTGAGGTGCAGGAGGACTGTTGCACACAGCAGAGATTGGAGACTGAGGTGTAGAAGTCCTGTTACATACTCACATTTTTACATAATGGCTTATTAGTGACTGTTGTATTCTGCTACCTTTCCTACAAAACCCAATTGAGTCAAATGTATGAAAGATGATATGTCTTGAGCTCTGTAATGTTTTGAACAATCAATAAAAAAAAAAAAAAAAAAAAAAAAAAAAAAAAAAGAAGTCCTGTTACATAGAGTAGAGTTTTGAGACTGGGGTGCAGGAGGATCGTTGAAAGGAGCAGAAAAATGGAGACAGGGATGCAGTAGAATCATTGCAGAGAGCAGAGGTTAAAGACTGGGGTGCAGAAGGACTGTTGCAGAGAGCAGATTTTAGAAACTGGGTTGCAGAAGGACTGTTACAAAGAGCAGAGGTCTGTTACTGAGGTGCAGAAGGACTGTTACAAAGAGCAGAGATTGAAGACTGGGGTACAGAAGGACTGTTACAGAGAGCAGAGGTTGGAAACTAGGGTTCAGATGGATCTTACAAAAAGCAGAGTTTGGAGACTGGGGTGCAAAAGGACTTTTACAGAGTGCAAGGATTAAAGACTGGGTTTAAGACGGATCGTACAGAGAGCAGAGTTGGGAGACTGAGGTGCAGAAGAACTGTTACAGAGAGCAGAGGCATGAGACTGGGGTGCAGAAGGGTCGTTGCAGAGAGTAGAGTTTTCAGACCGAGATGTAGAAGAACTTTTGCAGAGAGCAGATGTTGGAGACTGGGGTGCAGAAGGACTGTTGCAGAGAGCAGATGTTGGTAACTAGGGTGCAGAAAGACTGTTGTAGAGAGTAGAGGTTGGAGACTGGGGCGCAGAAAGACTGTTACAGAGAGCAGATGTTGGAGACTGAGGTGCGGAAGTACTGTAACAGAGAGCAGAGGTTGGAGATTTGGATGGAGAAGGACTGTTATAGAGAGCAGGGGTTGGATACTGGGGTGCAGAAGGAACTTACAGGGAGCAGAATTTGGAGACTGTGTTGCAGAAGGACTGTAACAGAAATCAGAGGTAGGAGACTGGGGTGCAGTAGGATCATTGCAGAGAGCAGAGGTTGGAGATTAGATTGCAGAAGTATCGTTGCAGAGAGCAGATTTTGGAGACTGGGGTTCAGAAAGCCTGCTACAGAAAGAAGAGTTTGGAGACTGGCGTGCAGAAGGCCTGTTACAGAGAGGAGAGGTTGGAGATTGGGGTGCAGAAAGACAGTTATAGAGAGCAGAGGTTGGAGACTGGGTTGCTGAAGAATCTTATAGAGAGTAGAGTTTGGAGACTGCAGTAGAGAAAGACTGTTACAGTGAGCATACGTTGGAGACTAGGGTACAGAAGGAGTGTTCCAGAGAGTAGATGTTGGAAACTGTGGTTCAGAATGACTGTTGCAGAGAACAAAGGTTAGAGAATGGGGTGTAGAAGGACGAGTGCAGAGAGCATAGGTTGGAGACTGAGGTGCAGAAGGACTGTTACAGAGAGCGGAGTTTGGACACTAGGGTGCAGAAGGATCTTACAGAGAGCAGAGATTAGAGACAGGGGTGCAGAAGTAGTTTTGCAGAGAGCAGAGGTTGGAGATTGAGGTGCAAAAGGACTGTTATAGAGAAGAGGTTGGAAATGGGGAGAAGAAGGATAGTTACAGAGAACAGAGGTTGGAGACTCAGGTGCAGAAGTACTGTTGCAGAAAGCAGAGATTGGAGACTGTGTTGGAGAAGGAATATTACTGGGAGCAGAGTTTTGAAACTGTGGTGCAGAAGGATATTACAGAGAGCGGGTTGGAGACAGGGATTCAGAAGGACTTTTGCATAGAGCAGATGTTGGAGCCTGGGGTGCAGAAGGATCGTTGCAGAGAATAGAGTTTTCAGACTGAGGTGCCGAAGGAATTTTGCAGAGAGCAGATGTTGAAGACTGGCTTGCACAAGGACTGTTGTAGAGAGCAGAGTTTGTAGACTGAGGTGCAGAAGCACTGTTACAGAGAGAAGAAGTTGGAGAATGGGGTGTAAAAGGCCTGTTACAGAAAGCAGGTTTTGGAGACAGGGTTGCAGAAGGATCATACAGAGAGCAGAGGTTGGAGACTGAGGTATAGCAGGACTGTTACAGAGAGCTGAGGTTGGAGACTGGGGTGCAGAAGGATGGTTTCAGAGAACAGAGTTTTCAGACTGAGCTGCAGGAGGACTGTTGCAGAGAGCAGAGTTCAGAGACTGAGGTGCAGAAGGACTATTACAGAGGGCAGAGGTTGGAGACTGTGGTGGAAAACGACGGATACAGAAAGCAGAGGTTGGATACTGGGGTGCATAAGGACCCTTAAAAAGAACAAAGGTTGGAGACTGCGGTACAGAAGGACTGTTACAGAGAGCAGAGGTTGGAGACTGGGGTGCAGAAGGACTGATACAGAAAGCAGAGGTTGGATACTGGTGTGAAGAAGGACCGTTACAGAGAGCATATTTTGGTAACTGCACTACACGAGGACTGTTACAGAGAACAGAGTTTGGAGAAAGGGTGCAGAAGGACTGTTACACAGGACAGAGTTTACAGACTGGGTTGCAAAAGGATCTTACAGAGAGCAGATGTTGAAGACTAAGGAGCAGAAGCACTGTTACAGAGAGAAGTGGTTGGAGACGGAGGTGCAGAAGGACCGTTGAAGAGAGCAGACTTGGAGACTGAGGTGCAGAAAAATCGATACAGAGAGCAGCGGTTGGAGACTTGGGTGCAGAAAAACTGATACAGAAAGCAGAGGTTGGAGACTCGGGTGCAGAATGACCCTTACAGAGAGCAGAGGTTGGAGACTGCAGTACAGAAGGACTTTTACAGAAAGCAGAGTTTGGAGACTGTGGTGGAAAACGACGGATACAGAAAACAGATGTTAAATACTGGCGTGCATAAGGACCCTTACAAAGGACAAAGGTTGGAGACTGCGGTACAGAAGGACTGTTAAAGAGAGCAGAGGTTGGAGACTGGGGTGCAGAATAACTGTTGCAGAGAACAGAGGTTGGAGACTGGGGTGCAGGAGGTTCGTTGGGGCGAGCAGAGTATGGAGACTGGAGTGTAGAAGGACTGTTGCAGAGAGCAGAATTTGAAGACTGGGGTGTAGAAAAAATTTTGCAGAAGCAGATGTTGGAAACTTTGGTGCAGAAGGACTGTTGCATAGAGCAAAGGGTGGAGACTGGGGTGCAGAAGGATAGTTAAAGAGAGAAGAGGTTTGAGATTGGAGTGCAGAAAGATCATTGCAGAGAGCAGAGGTTGGAGACAAGGTTGCAGAAGGATAGTTGCAGAGAGAAGAGGTTGGAGACTGTGGCGCAGAAGGATAGTTAAAGAGAGCAGAGTTTGGAGATTACGGTGAAGAAGGACTTTTACAGAGAGCACAGGTTGAAGACTGGGGTGCAGTATGACTTTAACAGAGAGCACAGGTTGGAGACGGAGGTGCAGAAAAACTGTTGCAGAGAGCAAATTTTGGATTCTGGGGTGCAGTTTGAGTGATGCAGAGAGCAGAGGATGAAGATTGAGGTGCAGAAGGACCCTGAGAGAGACCAGAGTTTTGAGACTGCTTTACAGAAGGACTGTTACAGAGAGCAGAGGTTTGAGACAGGTGTGCAGAAAGATGTGACACACAGCAATGTGTGGAGACTGGGGTGCAGAAGGACATTTGCGGAGAGCAGAAGTTAAAGACTGGGGTGCAGAGAATCGTTGAAAAAAGAAGAGTTTGGAGACTGGGGTCAAAAGTCCTGTTACTGACAGCAGAGGTTGGAGATTGGGGTGCAGAATGCCTGTTACAGAGATCAGTGCTTGGAGACTGGGGTGCAGAAGGTCAGTTACAGAGAGCAGAGGTTAAAGACGGGGTTGCAAAAGGATCTTACAGAGAGCCGAGGTTGTAGACTGAGGTACAGAAGGACTGTTACAGAGAGCAGAGGTTGGAGACTGAGGTGTAGAAAGTTCATTGCAGTGAGCAGAGTTTTCAGACTGAGGTGCAGAAGGACTATTACAGAGAGCAGAGGTTTTAGCCTGGGGTGCAGAAGGCTTGTTACAGAGAGCAGAGGTTAGAGACTGGGGTGTAGAAGGATTGTTGCAGAGAGTAGAGGTTGGATATTGGCGTCCAGAAGGACTGTTGTCGAGAGAAGAGGTTGGAGACTGGGGTAGAGAAGGACTGCTGCAGAAAGTAGATGTTGGAGATTGAGGTGCAGAAGGACTGGTACAGAGAGCAAAGTTTAAAGACTGGGGTGAAGAAGGACTTATACAGAAAGTAGACGTTGCTGAGCTGGGTGCAGAAGGATTGTTGCAGAGAGCTGAGGTTGAAGAGGGGGTGGAGAAGGACTGTTGCAGAGAGCAGATGTTGGAGAATGGGGTGCAGAAAGACTGTTGCAGAGAGCAGAGTTTGGAAACTGGGGTGCAGAAGGACTATTGCAGAGAGCAGAAGTTGCAGACTGAGTTGCAGAAGGACTGTTACAGAGAGCAGAGTTTGGAGAATGTGGTGCAGAATTACTGATACAGAAAGCAGAGGTTGGAGACTGGGGTGCAGAAGAAACCTTACAGAGAACAGAGGTTGGAGACTGCGGTACAGAAGGACTGTTATAGAGAGCAGAGTATGGAGACTGGGGTACAGAATAAGTGTTGTAGAGAACAGAGGTTGGAGACTTAGGTGCAGAAGGATCATTGCAGAAAGCAGAGGTTGAAGACTGGGTTTCAGAAGGATCTTACAGAGAGAAGAATTCGGACACTGAGGTTCAGAAGGACTGTTGCAGAGAGCAGAGGTTGGAGATTGGGATGCAGAAGGACTGTTGCAGAGAGCAGAGGTTGCAGTGTGAGGTGCAGAAGGACTTTGTAGAGAACAGAGGTTGGAGACTCGGGTACAGAAGGACCATTGCAGAAAGCAGAGGTTGGAGAGAGGGTTTCAGAAGGATATTACAGAGAGCAGAGGTTAGACACTGAGGTGCAGAAGGACTGTTGAAGAGAGCAGAAGTTGAAGATTGGGACGCAGAAAGACTGTTGCGGAGAGAGAGGTTGGAGTCTGACGTACAGAAAGAAAGTTACAGAGAGCAGAGTTTGGAGACTTGGGTTAAGAAAAACTGATACAGAAAGCAGAGTTTGGAGATTGGGGATCAGAAGGATCTTTACAATGAGCAGAGTTTGGAGACTGCAGTACAGAAGAACTGTTAAAGAGAGCAGAGGTTGGAGACTGGGGTTGAGAAGGACTGTGGCAGAGAGCAGATTTTGGAGATTGAGGTGCAGAAAAACTGTTACATAAAGAAGAAGTTGGAGATTTTGGTGCAAACGGCCTGTTACACAGATCAGAGTTTGGAGACTGGGGTTCAGATGAACTGTTGCAGAGATCAAGGATGAAGACTGGTGTGCAGAAGGACTTTTGCAGAGAGCAGAGGTTTCACAGTTAGGTGCAGAAGGACTTTTACAGAGAGCAGAGTTTGGAGACTTGGGTGCAAACGGCCTGTTACACAGATTAGAGTTTGGAGTCTGGGGTGCAGAAGGACTGTTACAGAAAGCAGAGTTTGGAGCCTGGTTTTCAGAAGAATCGTACACAGAGAAGAGGTTGGAGACTGAGGTGCAGAAGGACTGTTACAGAGAGAAGTTGTAGTAGACTGAGGTGTACAAAGACCTTTGCCGTGAGCAGGGTTTGGAGACTGAGGTGCTGAAGGACTGTTGCAGAGAGAAGAGGTTGGAGACTGGGTTCCTGAAAAATCTTACAGTGATCAGAGGTTGGAGACTGAGGTTCAGGTGAACTGTTACAGAGAGCAGTGGTTGGAGACTGGAGTGCAGAAGGATCTTGGGGAGCAGAGGTTTCAGACTGAGGTGCAGAGACACTGTTACAGAGAGCAGAGGTTGGAGGCTGAGGTGTAGAAGTACTGTTACAGAGAGCAGAGTTAGGAGACTGAGGTGCAGAAGGACTGTTTTAGAAAGCAGAGTTTGGCAATTGGTGTGAAGAAGGACCATTATAGAGAGAAGAGGTTGGAGACTGCGGTACAGAAGGACTGTTACAGAGAGCAGAGTTTTGAGTCTTGGTTGCAGAAGGACCATTGCAGAGAGCAGATGTCGAAGACTGGGGTGCAGAAGGACTGTTATAGAGAGCAGACGTTGGAAACAGAGGTGCAGAAGAATTGTTAAAGAGAGCAGAGATTGGAGATTGAGGTGCAGAAGGACTGTTGCAGAGAGCAGATGATGAAGACTGGGGTGCAGAAGGACTGTTACAGAGAGCAGAGTTTGGAGATTGTGGTGCAGAAGAACTGTACAGAGAGCCGAGGTCGGAGACTGGGGTGCAGAAGGATTGTTACAGAGAGCAGAGTTTGGAGACGCGGGTGCAGAAAGACTGTTACAGAGAGCAGAGGTTCGAGACTGGGGTACAGAAGAACTGTTATAGAGAGCAGAGTTTGGAGACTGGGGTGCAGAAGGCCTTTTACAGAGAGCAGATGTTGGAGACTGAGTTGCAGAAGGACTGTTATAGAGAGCAGAGTTTGGAGACTGAGGTACAGAAGGATTGGTACAGAGAGCAGAGGTTGGAGACTGAGGTGCAGAAGGACTGTTACAGAGAACAGAGTTTGGAAACTGAGGTGCAGAAGGATTGTTGCAGAGAGCAGAGGTTGGAGACTGAGGTTCAGAAGGATCTTTACAGAGAGCAGAGGTTGGGACTGGGGTCAGAAAGAAAGTTATGGAGACCACAGTTTGGAGACTGGGGTGCAGAAGTATCGCTGCAGAAAGCAGAAGTAGGAGACTCTGGTGCAGAAAGATCGTTACAGAGAGCAGAGGTTTTAGACTGGGGTGAAAAATGACAGTTACAGAGAACACAGTTTGGAGACCTGTGTTTAGAAGAAATGTTGCAGATAGCAGAGGTTGGAGATTGGGGTGCAGAAGGACTGTTGCAGAGAGAAAAGGTTGCAGACTGGGGTGCAGAAGGATCGTTACAAAGAGCAGAGGTTTGAGACTGAAGTACAGAAGGACTGTTTCAAAGAGCACAGGTTTGAGACCGGGGTGCAGAAAAAGTGTTGCAGAGAACATAGTTTGGAGACTGTGGTGCAGAAGAATCTTACAGAGAGTAGAGGTTGGAGAACTGGGTGCAGAAGGATCTTACAGAGCGTAGAGGTTGGAGAACTGGGTGCAGAAGGACTGTTGCGTAGAGCAGAGGTTGGAGACTAGGGTGCACAAGGACTGTTACAGAGAGCAGAGTTTGGATACTGTGGTGCAGAAGGATCTTACAGAGAGTAGAGGTTGGAGACTGGTGTGCAGAAGGACTGTTGCAGAGAGAATAGGTTGGAGACTGGGGTGCAGAAGGACTGTTACAGATAGCACAGTTTCGAGGCTGGGTTGCAGAAGGATCATACAGAGAGCATTTTGCAGACAGAGGTGCATAAGGAGTGTTACAAGAGCAGAGGTTTAAGACTGGGACGCAGAAAGATTGTTGCAGAGAGCAGCGTTTTCAGACTTAGGTGCATAAGGACTGTTGCAGAGAGCAGATGTTCGATCCTGGTGTTCTGAAGGACTGTTACAGAGTGCAGAGTATGGAGACTGGGGTGCAGAAGGCCTTTTACAGAGAGAAGAGGTCTGAGACTGAGGTGCAGAAGGACTGTTGCAGAGAACAGAGTTTGCGGTCTGAGGTGCAGAAGGATTGTTACAGAGAGCAGAGTTTGGAGACTGGGTTGCAGAAGGACTGTTGCAGAGAGCAGATGTTGGAGACTGAGTTGCGGAAGTCCTGTTACGGAGAGCAGAGTTTGGAGACTCGGTTGCCGAAGGAAAGTTTCAGAGAGCCGAGGTTAAACACAAGGGTGCAGAAGGCCTGCTATAGAGTTCAGAGTTTTGAGACTGGCGTGCAGAAGGCCTGTTACAGAGAGGAGAGGTTAGGGACTGGGTGCAGAAGGACTGTTACAGAGAGCAGAGTTTGGAGACTGGTTTGCTGAAGTAAATAACAGAGAGTAGATTTTGGAGACTGAGGTGCAGGTGGACTGTTACATAGAGCAGTGGTTGGAGACTTGGGTGCAGAAAAATCATGGAGAGCAGAGGTTTCAGACTGAGGTGCAGAAGGACTGTTACAGAGAGCATAAATAGTAGTCTGAGGGGCAGAATGACTATTACATAAAGAAGAGGTTGACAATTGGGGTGCATAAGGACCGTTACAGAGAGAAGAGGTTGGATACTGCGGTACAGAAGGACTGTTACAGAGAGCAGAGTTTGTAGACTGGGGTGAAGAAGAAATGTTGCAGAGAGCATAGATTTGATACTGGGGTGCAGAAGGACTGTTTCAGAGAGCAGAGGTTGAAGAATGAGGTGCAGACGGACTGTTACAGAGAGCAGAGTTTGGAGACTGGGTTGCAGAACGACTGATACACAAAGCAGAGTTTGGAGACTGGTGTGCGGAACGACCATTACAGAGAGCACAATTTGGAGACTGCGGTATAGAAGAACTGTTACAGAGAGCAGAGTTTGGAGACTGGGGTGCAGAAGGATCTTACAGAGAGCAGAGTTTGGTTGCTGAGGGCAGAAGGACTGTTGCAGAGAGCACAGGTTGGAGACTGGGGTGCAGAATGATCGTTTCAGAGAGAAGAAGTTGGAGACTGGGGTGAAGAAGGCCTGTTACAGAGAGCAGACTTTGGAGACTGGGGTTCTGAAGATCTGTTACAGAGAGCAGAGGTTGGAGACTGGGGTGCAGAAGAACTGTTACAGATAGCACAATTTATAGACTGGGGTGCAGAATGATATTATAGAAAGCAGAGTTTGGAGACTGAGGTTCAGAAGGAATGTTACAGAGAGCAGAGTTTTGAGATTGGATTGCAGAATTATTGTTGAAGAGAGCATAGTTTTCAGACTTAGGTGCAGAAGGACTGTTGCAGAGAGCAGATGTTCGAGAGTGGGGTGCAGAAGGACTCTTTCAGAGAGCAGAACTTGGAGACTGGGGTGCAGAAAGATTCTTGCAGGTAGCAGAGGTTGGAGTCTGGGGTGCCCAAGGCCTGTTACAGATACCACAGTTTGGAGACTGTTGTACAGAAGGATATTATAGAGAGCAGAGTTTGGAGAATGAGGTGTAGAAGGACTGTTACAGAGAGCAGAGGTTGAAGACTGGGGTTCAGAATGATTTTTGCAGAGAGCAGAGTTTTCAGACTGAGGTGCAGAAGGAGTGTTGCAGAGAGCAGATGTTCGCGACTGGGGTGCAGAAGGAGTGTTTCAGAGAGCAGAACATGGAGACTGGGTTGGAGAAGAATTGTTGCAGGGAGCAGAGGTTGGAGACTGGGGTGAAGAAGGCCTGTTACAGAGAGCAGAGTTTGGAGACTGGGGTTCTGATGATCTTTTACAGAGAGCAGAGGTTGGAGACTGGGGTGCAGAAGGACTGTTACAGATAGCACAGTTTATAGACTGGGGTGCAGAATGTTATTATAGAAAGCAGAGTTTGGAGACTGAGGTTCAGAAGGAATGTTACAGAGAGCAGAGTTTTGAGACTGGATTGCAGAATGATTGTTGAAGAGAGCATAGTTTTCAGACTTAGGTGCAGAAGGACTGTTGCAGAGAGCAGATGTTCGAGAGTGGGGTGCAGAAGGACTCTTTCAGAGAGCAGAACTTGGAGACTGGGGTGCAGAAAGATTTTTGCAGGTAGCAGAGGTTGGAGACTGGGGTGCAGAAGGCCTGTTACAGATACCACAGTTTGGAGACTGTTGTACAGAAGGATATTATAGAGAGCAGAGTTTGGAGAATGAGGTGTAGAAGGACTGTTACAGAGAGCAGAGGTTGAAGACTGGGGTTCAGAATGATTTATGCAGAGAGCAGAGTTTTCAGACTGAGGTGCAGAAGGAGTGTTGCAGAGAGCAGATGTTCGCGACTGGGGTGCAGAAGGAGTGTTTCAGAGAGCAGAACATAGAGACTGGGTTGGAGAAGAATTGTTGCAGGGAGCATAGATTGGAGCCTGGGGTGCAGAAGGACTGGTATAGAGAGCACAGGTTTTAGACTGGGGTGCAGAAGGCCTGGTACAAAGAGCAGAAATTTGACACTGTTGTGCAAAATAATTGCTGATAGCTGGTGAGCCTCCTTCTGGACACCTTCCTTTCTGCACTGTCCATCAGGCCCTCTCTCCTCACCCTGCTCTCTTTTGGCTTTATGAGCACCTGTGACTTCCACAGTCACTCTAAGCCATGACTCCCAGGCCTATCTCCTGGGAACCTGTCCCGCTGCCTCATGGAATCTCCT
>NW_027522899.1:0-71079 GCF_052094955.1 Ictidomys tridecemlineatus | reverse complement strand
GATCCCACTGCCACTCAGCTACCGCACAGACCAGGTGCCCTCTTGTGTCCTCGTCACCAAGACTTTAAAGTGCTCCACCCAGGGCTCCACTTCAGAGCTTTTCCCCAAGCTCCAAATGTCACATCTTCAGTTACCAGATATTTCCTTTTAATCATGTTTTGGCACCCGATTACTCTCCCTGACTCCATGAAGGTATTCTAACCAAAGCACATGGACTGTAGAGACTTGGTGGGGGGATAAAGAATGATTGTTGCAGAGAGAAGAGATTGAAGACTGGTGTGCAGAAGGAATGTTACAGAGAGCAGAGTTGGGAGACTAAGTTGGCGAAGGATCTCACAGAGAGCAGAGTTTGGAGACTGAAGTGCAAAAGTACTGTAACAGAGTATATAGGTTGGAGACTGAGGTGCAGAAGGACCGTTGCAGAGAACAGAATTTGCAGCCTGAGGTGCAGAAAGATTGTTACAGAGAGCAGAGTTTGGAGACTGGGGTGAAGAAGGATCATTGCAAAGAGCAGAGGTTGGAGACTGAAGTGCAGAAGAACTGTTGCAGAGAGCAGAGTTTGGAGACTGGGATGCAGTAGGCCTGTTACAGAAAGCACAGACTCTAGTATCGGGTGCAGAAAGAATGTTACATAGAGTAGAGGTTGGAGAATGCAGTTCAGAAGGACTGTTGCAGAGAGCAGAATTTAGAGACTGGGGTGCAGAAGGACTGTCGCAGAGAGCAGAGGTTGGAGACTGAGGTGCAGAAGTCCTGTTACATAGAACAGAGAATGGAGACGGGTGCAGAAGGATCGTTGCAAATAGCAGATCTTGGAGACAGGTGTGCAGAAGGATCATACAAAGTGCAGAAGTTGGAGACTGGGTTGCAGAAGTATATTACAGAGAGCAGAGTAGGAAGTATGAGGTGCAGAAGGACTGTTACAGGCAGCAGAGGTAGGAGACTTGGGTGCAGAAAGTTCGTTGAAGACAGCAGAGTTTTCAGACTGAGGTGCAGAAGGACTGTTGAAGAGAGCAGTTGTTGAAGACTGGGGTGCAGAAGGAATGTTGCAGAGAGCAGAGGTTGGAGACTGGGGTTAAGAGTAATCGTTGCAGAGAGCAGAGGTTGAAGACTGGTGTGCTTAAGGACTGTTACAGAGAGCAGATTTTGGAGACTGGGTTTTAGAAGGATACTACAGAGAGCAGAGGTTGGCGAGTAAAGTGCAGAACGACTATTAGAGAGAGTAGAGGTTGGAGACTGGGCTGCAGAAGGACTGTTGTAGAGAGCAAAGGATGGAGACTATGGTGAAGAAGGACTGTTGCAGAGAGCAGAGCTTGGAGACTGGGCTGCAGAAGGACTGTTTTAGAGAGCAGTGGTTGGAGACTGGGGTGCAGAAGAACTGTTGCAGAGAGCAGAGTTTAGAGACTGAAGTACAAAAGTCCTGTTACAGAGAGAAGAGTTTAGAGCCTTGGATGCAGAAGGACTGTTGCAGAGAGCAGAGGTTGGATACTGGGGTGAAAATGGATCTTACAGAGAGAAGAATTTGGAGACTGAGGTGCAGAAGGACTGTTGCGGAAATCAGAGGTAGTAGACTGGGGTAGAAGGACTGTTACAGAAAGAAGTGGTTGGAAATTGGGGTGCAGAAAGACCTTAACAGAGACCAGAGTTTGGAGACTGCGGTATAGAAAAACTGTAACAGAGAGCAGAGGTGCAGAATAATAGATACAGAGAGCAGAGTTTTGAGACTGGGTTTTAGAAGGTTGTACGGAGAGCAGAGTTTGGAGAGTGAAGTGCAGAAGGACTGTTACCAAGAGTAGAGTTTGGAGACTGAGGTGCAGAAGGACCGTTGCAGAGATCAGAGGTTGGTGACTGGCGTGCAGTAGGATCATTGCAGAGAGCAGAGGTTGGAGATTGGGATGAAGAAGGATCGTTGCAGAGAGCAGAGTTTGAGACTGGTGTGCAGGATGCCTGCTACAGAGAGCAGAGTTTGGAGACTGGCGTGCAGAAGGCCTGTTACAGAGAGGAGAGGTTGGAGACTGGGGTGCAGAAGGACTTTTATATAGAGCAGAGTTTGGAGACTTGGTTTCTGAAGGATCTTACAGAGAGCAGAGGTTAGAGACTGATGTGCAGGTGTACTGTTACAGAGAGCAGTGGTTGGAGACTGGGGTGAAGAAGGATCATGCAGAGAGCAGAGGTTTCAGTCTGAGGTGCAGAAGGACTGTTACAGAGAGCAGATTTTGGAGACTGAGGTGTAGAAGGACTGTTACAAAAAGCAGAGTTTGGAAATTGGCTTGCAGAAGGACCGTTAAAGAGAGCAGAGTTTGGAGACTGCGGTTTAGGACTGTTACTGAGAGCAGAGGTTGGAGACTGGGATGCAGAAGGACTCTTACAGAGAGCAGAAGTTGGAGACTGAGGTGGAGAAGGATGGATACAGAGAACAGAGTTTGGAGGCTGGGGTTCAGACAGGCTGATACAGAAAGTAGAGTTTGGAGACAGGGGTGTAGAAGAACCAAAAGAGAGAGCAGATGTTGGACACTGCGGTACAGTAGGACTGTTACATAGAGCAGATCTCGGAGACTGGGGAGCAGAAAGAGTGTTGCAGAGAGAATAGGTTGGAGAATGAGGTGCAGAAGGACTGTTACACAGAGCAGAGTTTGGAGACTGGGGTGCAGAAGGACTGTTACTGAGAGCAGAGTTTGCAGACTGGGGTTCAGATGGATCTTACAGAGAGCAGAGTTTGGAGACTGGGGTACAAAATGACTGTTGCAGAGAGCAGATTTTGGAGACTGGGATGGAGAAGAATCGTTTCAGAAGAAGAGGTTGGATACTGGGGTGCAGAAGGCCTGTTACACAAAGCAGAGGTTGGAGACTGGGTTGCAGAAGTCCTGTTACAGAGAGCAGAGGTTGGAGATTGTTGTACAGAAAGACTGTTACAGAAAGCAGAATTTGGAGACTGAGTTTGAGAAGGACTGTTGCAGAGATCAGAGGTTGGAGACTGAGGTGCAGAAGGACTCTTACAGAGAGCAGAGGTTGGAAACTGGGGTACAGATGAACTGATTTAGAAAGCAGAGATTGGAGTCTGGGGTGCAGAAAGACCATTACAGAGAGCAGAGGTTGGATAGTGCAGTACAGGAGGACTGTTACAGAGAGCAGTGGTTGAAGACAGGGGTGCGTAAGTACTGTAGTAGAGAGCAGATGTTGGTAACTAAGGTGCAGAAGGACTGTTGCAGATAGCAGAGATTGGAGACTGGGCTGCAGAATGACTCTTGTGGAGAGCAGAGGGTGGAGACTGGGGTGCAGAAGGACTGTTACAGAGAGCAGAGTTTGGAGACAGGGGTGCAGAAAGATCTTACAGAGAGCAGAATTTGGAGACTGAGGTGCAGAAGGACTATGGCATAGATCAGAGTTTGGAGACTGGGTGCAGTAGGATCATTGCAGAGAGCAAAGGTTGGAGACTGGCGTGCAGAAGGATCGTTGCAGAGAGCAGAGGATGGAGAGAGGGGTACAGAAGGCCTGCTATAGAGAGCAGAGTTTTGAGACTGTAGTGCAGAAGGCCTGTTACAGAGAAGAAAGGTTGGAGACTGGGGTGTAGAAAAAATACAGAGAGCAGAGTTTGGAGACTGGTTTGCTGAAGGAACTTACAGAGAGCAGATTTTGGAGACTGAGGTGCAGGTGGACTGTTACAGAGAGCAGTGTTTGGATACTGGGGTGCAGACGAATCGTGGAGAGCAAAGGTTTCTGACTGAGGTGTAGAAGTACTGTTACAGAGAGCAGAGGTTGGAGACTGAGGTGTTGAAGGACTCTTACAGAGAGAAGAGTTTAGAGACTGAAGTGCAGAAAAACTGTTACAGAAAGCACAGGTTGAAGAATGAGATGCAGAAGGATAAATACAACGAGCAGAAGGTTGGAGACTGGGGTTCAGAAGGACTGATTCAAAAGCAGAGTTTGGAGACTGGGTTGCAGAAGGACCATTACAGAGAGCAGAGGTTGGAAACTGCGGTACATAAGGTCTGTTACAGAGAGCAGATCTCGGAGACTGGGGAGCAGAAGGACTGTGGCAGAGGACAGAGGTTTGAGACTGGGGTGGAGAAAAAATTTTACAGAGAGCAGAGTTTGAAAACTGGAGAGCAGAAGGATCTTATTTTTTTTTTATTGGTTGTTCAAATCATTACAAGGCTCTTGACATATCATATTTCAAACATTAGTTTCAAGTGAGTTATGAACTCCCATTTTTACCCCAAATACAGATTGCAGAATCACATCGATTACACATACACATTTTTACATAATGCCAAACTAGTAACTATTGTATTCTGCTATCTTTCCTATCCTCTACTATCCCCCCTCCCCCCCATTTCTCTTTTTATCCTGTCTACTGTAATTCGTTTCTCTCCTTGTTTTTTCCCCCTTTCCCCTCACAACCTCTTATATGTAGTTTTTTATAACAATGAGAGTCTCTTTCCATTTCCATGCAATTCCCCTTTTCTCTCCCTTTCCCTCCCACCTCGTGTCTCTGTTTAATGTTAATATTTTCTTCCTGCTCTTCCTCCCTACTCTATTCTTAGTTGCTCTCATTATATCAAAGAAGACATCTGGTATTTGTTTTTTAGGGATTGGCTAGCTTCACTAAGCATAATCTGTTCTAGTGCCATCCATTTCCCTGCGAATTCCATGATTTTGTCATTTTTTAATGCAGAATAATACTCCATGGTGTATAAATGCCACATTTTTTTAATCCATTCATCCATTGAAGGGCATCTGGGTTGGTTCCACAGTCTAGCTATTGTGAATTGTGCTGCTGTGAACATCGATGTGGCAGTATCCCTGTAGTACGCTCTTTTAAGGTCTTCAGGGAATAGTCCTAGAAGGGCAATAGCTGGATCAAATGTTGGTTCCATACCCAGCTTTCCCAGGAATCTCCATACTGCTTTCCAAATTGGTCGAACCAATTTGCAGTCCCACCAGCAATGTACAAGAGTACGCTTTTCCCCACATCCTCGCCAGCACTTGTTGTTGTTTGACTTCCTAATGGCTGCCAATCTTACTGGAGTGAGATGGTATCTTAGGGTGGTTTTGATTTGCATTTCTCTGACTGCTAGAGAAGGTGAGCATTTTTTCATGTAATTGTTGATTGATTGTATGTCCTCCTCTGAGAAGTGTCTGTTCAGGTCATTGGCCCATTTGTTGATTGGGTTATTTGTTGTCTTATTGTCTAATTTTTTGAGTTCTTTGTATACTCTGGATATTAGGGCTCTATCTGAAGTGTGAGGGGTAAATATTTGTTCCCATGATGTAGGCTCCCTATTTACTTTTCTTATTGTTTCTCTTGCTGTGAAAAAACTTTTTAGTTTAAGTAAGTCCCATTTGATGATTCTTGCAATTAACTCTTGTGCTATGGGTGTCCTGTTAAGGAATTTGGAGCCCGACCCCACAATATGTAGATCAGAACCAACTTTTTCTTCTATCATATGCAGAGTCTCTGATTTGATATCCAGGTCCTTGATCCATTTTGAGATAACTTTTGTGCATGGTGAGAGGAGGGGATTCAGTTTCATTTTGTTGCATATGGATTTCCAGTTTTCCCAACACCATTTGTTGAAGATGCTATCCTTCCTCCATTGCATGCTTTTAGCCCCTTTATCAAATATAAGATAGTTGTAACTTTGTGGATTAGTCTCTGTGTCCTCTATTCTATACCATTGGTCCACCCGCCTGTTCTGGTACCAGTACCATGCTGTTTTTGTTACTATTGCTCTGTAATATAGTTTGAAGTCTGGTATTGCTATACCACCTGATTCACACTTCCTGCTTAGAATTGCTTTTGCTATTCTGGGTCTTTTATTTTTCCATATGAATTTCATGATTGCTTTGTCTATTTCTACAAGCAATACCATTGGGATTTTGACTGGCATTGCATTAAACCTGTAGAGAACTTTTGGTAATATCGCCATTTTGATGATGTTAGTTCTGCCTATCCATGAACAGGGTATATTTTTCCATCTCCTAAGATCTTCTTCTACTTCTCTTTTTAGAGTTCTGTAGTTTTCATTGTATAAATCTTTCACCTCTTTTGTTAGGTTGATTCCCAAGTATTTTATTTTTTTTGAGGATAACGTGAATGGAGTGTTTTCCCTTATTTCCATTTCAGAAGTTTTGTCGCTGATATACAGAAATGCCTTTGATTTGTGTGTGTTGATTTTATATCCTGCCACTTTGCTGAATTCATTTATTAGTTCTAGTAGTTTTTTTGTAGACCCTTTTGGGTCTTCTAGATATATAATCATGTCATCCGCAAATAGTGATAATTTAAGCTCTTCTTTTCCAATTTTTATGCCTTTAATTTCTTTCATTTGTCTAATTGCTCTGGCCAGTGTTTCGAGAACTATATTGAATAGAAGTGGTGATAGAGGACATCCCTGCCTTGTTCCAGATTTTAGAGGGAATGCCTTCAATTTTTCTCCATTCAGAATGATGCTAGCCTGGGGCTTAGCATAGATAGCTTTTACAATGTCAAGGTAAGTTCCTGTTATCCCTAGTTTTTCTAATGTTTTGAACTTAAAGGGATGCTGTATTTTGTCGAATGCTTTTTCTGCATCTATCGAGATGATCATATGGTTCTTATTTTTAAGTCTATTGATATGGTGAATAATATTTATTGATTTCCATATATTGAACCATCCTTGCATCCCAGGGATGAATCCTACTTGATCATGGTGCACAATTTTTTGATGTGCCTTTGTATCCGATTCGCCAGAATTTTATTGAGGATTTTTGCATCTAGGTTCATCAGAGATATTGGTCTGTAGTTTTCATTCTTTGATGTGTCTTTGTCTGGCTTCGGAATCAATGTGATGTTGGCCTCATAGAATGAATTTGGAAGAGCTCCCTCTTTTTCTATTTCCTGGAATAACTTGAAAAGTATTGGTATTAATTCTTCTTTAAAGGTTTTGTAAAACTCCGCTGTATACCCATCAGGTCCTGGGCTTTTCTTGGTTGGTAATCTTTTGATTGCTTCTTCAATTTCATCCATTGATATTGGTCTGTTCAAATTGTGTGTGTCCTCCTGACTCAGTCTGGGCAAATCGTATGTCTTAAGGAATTTATCCATGTCTTCACTATCCTCTATTTTATTGGAGTATAGGTTTTCAAAATAATTTCTAATTTTCTTCTGTATTTCTGAAGCATCTGTTGTGATATTGCCTTTTTCATCCCTTATGTTAGTAATTTGATTTCTCTCTCTTCTTCTCTTCGTTAACATGGCTAAGGGTCTGTCAATCTTGTTTATTTTTTCAAAGAACCAACTTTTAGTTTTGTTAATTTTTTCAATAGTTTCTTTTGTTTCAATTTCATTGATTTCCGCTCTGATTTTAATTATTTCTTGCTTTCTGCTACATTTGCTATTGTTTTGCTCTTCCTTTTCTAGGGCTTTGAGATGAAGTGTGAGCTCATTTATTTGTTGGTTTTTCCTTTTTTTGAGGAATGACCTCCAGGCGATGAATTTCCCTCTTAAAACTGCTTTCATTGTGTCCCATAGATTCCGATAGGTTGTGTCTGTATTTTCATGTATCTCTAAGAATTTTTTGATTTCCTCCTTTATGTCTTCTGTAACCCTTTGATCGTTCAGTAACATATTGTTCATTTTCCATGTGATATTGAATTTTGATATATAGAATATATCAACCATCATCAAGAGGATATACTTTTTTCTCAGCAGCACATGGATCCTTCTCAAAAATAGACCATATATTATGCCATAGGGCAACCCTCAGTAAATATAAAGGGGTGGAGATAATACCATGCATTTTATCTGATCATAATGGAATGAAACTGGAAATCAATGATAAAAGAAGGAAGGGAAAATTCAATATCAGAAGGATCTTAGAGAGAGCAGAGTTTGGAGACTGTATTACCGAAGGGCTGTTGCAGAGAGCAGATGATGGAGACTGGGGACCAGAAGGTTCATTGCAGAAAGCAGAGTATAAGGCCTGGGGTGCAGAGAGACTGTTGCAGAGAGCAGATGTTGGAGACTGGGGTGGAGAAGGACTGTTGCAGAGAGCAGATTTTAGAAACTGGGGTGCAGAAGGATTGTTTCAGAGAGCAGGGTTTTGGAGATTGAGGTGCGGAAAGACTGTTACAGAGAGCAGTGTTTGGAGACTGGGGTGCAGAAGGACTGTTATAGAGAGCAGCAGTTGGAGACTGGGGTTCAGATGGATGTTACAGAGAGCAGAGTTTGCAGACTGGGGTGAAAAAGGACAGTTGCAGAGAGCAGAAGTTGGAGACTTGGGTGGATAAAATCGTTGCAGAGAGAAGAGGTTGGAGACTGGGGTGCAGAAGGCTTATTACAGAGAGCAGAGGTTGGAGACTGAGGTGCAGAAGGACTATTTCAGAGATGAGAGGTTAGAGACTGCAGTTTAGTTGGATCATTGCAGAGAGCAGAGGTTGGAGACAGGCGTGCAGAAGGCCTTTTACAGAGAGGAGAGGGTGGAGACTGGGGTGCAGAATGACTGTTGCAGAGAGCAGAGGTTGGAGACTGAGTTACAAAATCCTGTTACATAGAGCAGAGGTTGGACACTGGGGTGCATAAGGATCGTTGAAATAAGCGGAGCTTGGAGACAGGGTTGGAGAAGGATCTTACAGAGAGGAGAAATTTGAGACTGAGTTGCAGAAAGACTGTTGCAGAGATCAGAGTTTGGAGAATGGGGTGTAGTAGGATCATTGCAGAGAGCAGAGTTTGGAGACTGGGTTGCAGAAGGATCATTGCAGAGAGCAGAGGTTGGAGACTGGGGTGCAGAAGGCCTGCTACAGAGAGCAGAGTTTTGAGACTGGGGTGCAGAAGGACTGTTATAGAGGGCAGAGTTTGGAGACTGAGTTCCTGAGGGATCTTACAGAGAGTAGAGGTTGGAAACTGAGGTGTAGGTAGACTGTTACAGAGAGCAGTGGTTGGAGACTGGGGTGCAGAAGTTTCATGCAGAGAGCAGAGGTGTCAGACTGAGGTGCAGATGGACTGTTACAGAGAGCAGAGTTTGGAGACTGAGGTGCAGAAGGACTGTTACAGAAAGAGGTGGTTGGAAATTGGGGTGCAAAAGGACCCTAAGAAAGACCAGAGTTTGAAAACTGCGGTATAGAAAAACTGTAACAGAGAGCAGAGGTTGGAGACTGAGGTGCAGAAGGATAGATACAGAGAGCAGAGGTTTGAGACTGGAGTTCAGAAGGACTGATACAGAAAGAAGAGTTTGGAGACTGGGGTGCAGAAGGACCGTTATAGAGAGCAGAGGTTGGAGACTGCAGTACAGAAGGACTGTTATAGAGAGCAGATGTTGGAGACTGGGAAGCAGAAGGACTGTTGCAGAGGACAGAGCTTGGAGACTGGGGTGCAGAAGGCCTGCTATAGAGAGCAGAGTTTGAGACTGGCGTGCAGAAGGCCTGTTACAGAGAGGAGAGTTTGGAGACTGAGGTGCAGAAGGACTGTTATAGAGAGCAGAGTTTGGAGACTGAGTTTTTTAAGGATCTTACAGAGAGCAGAGATTGGAGACTGAGGTGCAGGTGGACTGTTGCAGAGAGCAGTGCTTGTACACTGGGGTGCAGAAGGACTGTTGCAGAGAGCAGAGGTTGGATATTGAGTTGCACAAAGACTCTTAGAGAGTGCAGAATTTGGAGACTGGGGTGCAGAAGGACTGATAGAGAAAACAGAGATTGGAGTCTGGGCAGCAGAAAGACGTTTACAGAGAGCAGAGTTTGAAGACTGCAGTATAGAAGTACTGTTGCAGCGAGCAGAGTTTGGAGACTGAGGTGCAGAAGGATAGATACATAGAACAGAGGTTGGAGACTGGGGTTCAGAAAGACTGATACAGAAAGCAGAGTTTGGAGACTGGGGTGTAGGAGGACTGTTACAGAGATTAGAGTTTGGAAACTAGGTGCAGAAGGACTGTTACAGGAAGCAGAGTTTTGAAATTGGGGTGCAGAAGGACTGTTACAGAGAGCAGATGTTGGAGACTGTGGTATAAGACTGTTATCCAGAGTAGACGTTGGAGACTGGGGTGCAGAAGGACTCTTCCATAGAGAAAAGATTGGAGACTGAGGTGCAGAAGGATAGATACAAAGAACAGAGGTTCAAGACTGGCGTTCAGACAGACTGATATAGAAAGCAGAGATGCAGACTGGGGTGTGTTACAAAGACCAGAGGTTGGAGACTGCGGTACAGAAGGACTGTTACAGAGAGCAGATCTCAGAGTCTGGGGAGCAGAAAACTGTTGCAGAGGACAGAGGTTGGAGACTGGGGTAGAGAAGGAATGTTACAGAGAGCAGATTTGTTAAACTAGAGTGCAGAAAGTTCTTACAGAGAGCAGAGGTTGGAGACTGTGGTGCAGAAGGACTGTTTCAAAGAGCAGACATTGGAGACTGGGTTCCAGAAGAATAGTTCAAGAGGGCACATTTTAGAAACTGGGGTGCAGAAGGAATGTTACACAGAGCAGTAGTTGAAGAATGAGGTGCAGAACGACTGTTACAGAGAGCAGAGTTTGGAGACTGGGGTGCAGAAAGACTGTTACAGACAGTAGAGTTTGGAGACTGGGGTTCAGATGGATCTTACAGAGAGCAGAGTTTAGAGACTGGGGTTGAAAAGGACTGTTGCAGAGACCAGATGTTGGAGACTGGGGTGGAGAAGAATCGTTGCAGAGAGCCGAGGTTGGAGACTGGGTTTCAGAAGGATCATT
This sequence comes from Ictidomys tridecemlineatus, assembly GCF_052094955.1. Taxonomy (NCBI): domain Eukaryota; kingdom Metazoa; phylum Chordata; class Mammalia; order Rodentia; family Sciuridae; genus Ictidomys; species Ictidomys tridecemlineatus. The sequence continues at coordinate 60,391 of NW_027522899.1, read as the reverse complement.
GCATAGAGCAGATTTTGGAGACTGGGGTGCAGAAGGCCTGTTACAGAGAGAAGAGTTTGGAGACTGGCGTTCAGAAGGCCTGTTACAGAGAGGAGAGGTGAGAAACTGGGGTGCAGAAGGACAGTTATAGAGAGCAGAGTTTGGAGACTGGGTTGCTGAAGGTTCTTACAGAGAGCAGAGGTTGGAGACTGAGGTGCAGGTGGACTGTTACAGAGAGCAGTGTTTGGAGACTGGGGTGCAGAAGGATCGTGAAGAGAGCAGAGGTGTCAGACTGAGGTTCAGTAGGACTGTTACAGAGACCAGAGGTTGGAGACTGAGGTGTAGAAGCACTGTTACAGAGAGAAGAGTTTGGAGACTGAGGTGTAGAAGGACTGTTACAGAAAGCAGAGGTTGGAAATTGGGGTGCAGATGGACCGTTACAGAGACCAGAGGTTAGATACTGTGATATAGAAAAACTGTTAGGGAAAGCAGAGTTTGGAGACTGGGGTGCACATTGAATATTACAGAGAGCACAGGTTGAAGACTGAAGTGCAGAAGGATAGATACAGAGAGCAGAGTTTTGAGATTGAGGTTCAAAAGGACTGATACAGAAAGCAGAGTTTGGAGACTGGGGTGCTGAAAGACCGTTATGGAGAGCAGAGTTGGGAGGCTTGGGAGCACAATGACTGTTGCAGAGGACAGAGGTTGGAGCCTGGGGTGCCGCAGGACACGTGCAGAAGGCAGAGGTTAAAGAATGGGGTAAAGAAGGAATGTTACAGAGAGCAGAGTTTGGAAACTGGAGTGCTGAATGGTCTTACAGAGAGCAGAGTTTGGAGACTGTGGTGCAGAAGGATTGTTACAAAGAGCAGAGGTTGGAGACTGGGGTCCAGAAGGATTGGTGCAGAGAGGAGAGTTTGGAGACTGGGATGCAGAAGGACTGTTGCAGAGAGCAGATGTTTGAAACTGGGTTGCAGAAGGACTTTTGCAGAGAGCAGAGGTTGTAGACTGGAGTGCAGAAGGACTGTTGCAGAGAGCAGAGGTTGGAGTCTGATGTGCAGAAAGACTCTTACAGAGAGCAGAGTTTGGAGACTGGGGTGCAGAAGGACTGTTACAGAGACCAGAGGTTGGAGACTGTGGTGCAGAAGGACTGTTGCAGAGATTAGAGGTTAAAGACTGCCGTGCAGTAGGATCATTGCAGAGAGCAGAGGTTGGAGACTGGGGTGCAGAAGGATCCTTGGAGAGAGCAGATTTTGAAGACGGGTGCAGAAGGCCTACTACAGAGATCAGAGTTTGGAGACTGAGGTGCAGAAAGACTGTTACAGAAACTAGAGGTTTGAAATTGGGGTGCATTAGAACCTATACAGAGACCAGAGTTTGGAGACTGCAGTATAGAAAAACTGTTACAGAGCGCACAGGTTGGAGACTGGGGTGCAATAGAACTGTTTGCAGAGAGCAGAGGTTGGAGACTGGGGTCTAGAAGGATCGTTGCAGAGAGCAGAGTTTGGAGACTGGGGTGCAGTAGGACTGTTGCAGAGAGCAGAGGTTCAAAACTAGGGTGTAGAAGGACTGTTGCAGAGAGCAGATGTTGGAGACTGGAGTGCAAATGGACTGTTGCAGAGAGCAGAGGTTGGAGACTGAGGTGCAGAAGTACTGTTACAAAGAGCAGAGTTTGGAGACTGGGGTGCAGAAGGACTGTTATATAGGGCAGAGGTTGGATTCTAGTGTTTATATGGGTCTTACAGAGAGAAGAGGTTGAAGACTAGGGTGCAAATGGACTGTTGCAGAGAGCAGAGGTTGGAGAGTGGGGTACTGAAGGATCTTAGAAAGAGCAGAGTTTTGAGACTGGGGTGCAGACGAACAGTTGCAAGGAGCAGAGGTTTGACACTGTGGTGCATAAGGATTGTTGCAGAGAGAAGAGTTTGGAGACTGGGATGCAGAAGGCCTGTTACAGAGAGCAGAGGTTGGATACTGGGGTTCAGATGGACTGTTACAGAGGACAGAGGTTGGAGACTGGGGTGCCGCAGGACCCTCGCAGAAAGCAGAGGTTAGAAACTGCGTTGGAGAAGGAATGTTAGAGAGAGCACATTTTGTAAACTGGAGTGCAGAAAGATCTTACAGAGAGCAGAGGTTAGAGACTCTGATGCAGAAGGACTGTTGCAGAGAGTAGAGTTTGGAGACTAGGGTCCAGAGGATAATTGCAGAGAGCAGAGTTTGGAGACTGGGGTGCAGAAACACTGTTACAGAGAGCAGAGTTTGGAGACTGGGGTGCAGAAGGATTGTTGCAGAGTGCAGAGGTTGGAGACTGGAGTGCAGAAGAACTGTTGCAGAGAGCAGATATTGGAGACTGACGTGTAGAAGGACTCTTAGAAAGAGCAGAAGTTGGATACTGGAGTGAAGAAGGACTGATACAGAAAGCAGAGGTTGGAATCTGGGGTGCAGAAAGACCGTTACAGGGAGCAGAGGTTGGAGACTGCAGTACAAAATGACTTTTGCAGAGAGCAGTGTTTGGAGGCTGGGGTGAAGAAGGACTTTTACATAGAGCAGAGTTTGGATACTGAGGTGCAGAAGTCCTGTTACACAGAACAGTGGTTGGTGACTGCGGTGCAGATGGATCGTTGCAAGGAGGAGACTTGGAGACAGGGGTGCAGAAGGATCTTACAGAGAGTAGAAGTTCGAGACTGAGGTGCAGAAGGACTGTTCCAAAATGAGAGGTCTGAGACTGGGGTGCAGTAGGATCATTGCTGAGAGCAGAGGTTGGAGACTGGGGTGCAGAAGGTCTGCTACAGAGATCAGAGTTCGGAGACTGGCGTGCATAAGGTCTATTACAGAGAGGAGATGTTGGAAACTCGGGTGCAGAAGGACTGTTATAGAGAGCAGAGTTTGGAGACTGGGTTGCTGAAGGATATTACAGAGAGCAGAGTTTGGTGACTGAGGTGCAGAAGGACTGTTACAGGGAGCAGAGGTTGGAGACTGAGGTGTAGAAGGACTGTTACAGGAACCACAGTTTGGATATTGGGGTGCAGAAGGACCGTTACAGAGAACAGAGTTTGGAGACTGCGGTATAGGACTGTTACTGAGAGCAGAGGTTAAAGACTGGGTTGCAGAAGGACTCTTACATAGAGCACAGGATGGAGACTGCAGTGCAGAAAAATAGATACAGAGAACAGAGGTTGGAGACTATGGTTCAGAAAGACTGTTACAGAAAGCAGAGTTTGAAGACTTGGGTGTAGAAGGACCGTTACAAAGAGCATAGTTTGGAGACTGTGGTACAGAAGGACTGTTACAGAGAGCAGATCTTGAAGACTGGGGAGCAAAAGGACTGTTGCAGAGGACAGAGGTTGGAGACTCGGGTGGAGAAGAAATGTTACAGAGAACAGAGTTTGGAAACTGGAGTGCAGAAGGATCTTACAAAGAGAAAAGTTTGGAGACTGTGTTGCAGAAAGACTGTTGCAGAGAGCAGACGTTGGAGATTGAGGTGCAGAAGAATCATTGCAGAGAGCAGAGATTTGAGACTGGGGTGCAGAAGGACTGTTAAACAGACCAGAGTTTGGAGACTGAGGTGCAGATGGACTGTTACAAAGAGCAGAGTTTAAAGACTGGGGTGCAGAAGGACTATTACAGAGAGCAGAGGTTGGAGACTGGGGTTCAGATGGATCTTATAGAGAGCACAGTTTGGAGACTGGGGTGCAAAGGACTCTTGCAGAGAACAGAATTTGGAGACTGGGGTGGAGAAGAATCGTTACAGAAAGAAGAGGTTGGAGACTGGGGTGCAGAAGGCCTGTTACAGAGAGCAGAGTTTGGAGACTGGGTGGCAGAAGTCCTGGTACAGAGAGCAGAGGTTAGAGACTTTTGTCCAGAAGGACTGTTACAGACTGCAGAGTTTAAATACTGGGTTGCAGAAGGATCTTAGAGAGAGCAGAGTTGGGAGACTGAGGTACAGAAGGACTGTTACAGAGAGCAGAGGTGGGAGACTGGGATGCAGAAGGATCGTTGCAGAGAGCAGAGGTTGGACACTGGGGTGCAGATGGACTGTTATACAGAGCAGAGGTTGAAGGCTGGGGTGCAGAAGGACTGTTGCAAAGAGCAGAGGTTGGAAACCTGGGTGTAGAAGGACTGTTACAGAGAGCAGAGTTTGGTGACTGAGGTTCCGAAGGACTGTTACAGAAAGAAGAGGTTGGAAATTGGGATACAGAGTGACCGTCACAGAGAGCAGAGGTTGGAGACTGCGGTATAGAAAGACTGTAACAGAGAACAGAGGTTTGAGACTGGGGTGCAGAAAGACTCTTACAGAGAGCAGAGGTTGGAGACTGGGGTGCAGAAGGATTGTTACAGAGAGCAGAGGTTGGAGACTGGGGTGCAGAACAATTGTTACACAGAGCAGAAGTTGAAGACTGGGGTGTAGAAGGACTGTTGCAGAGAGCAGAGGCTTAAGATTTAGGTGAAGAAGGACTGTTGCCAAGAGCAGAATTTGGAGACTGAGTTGCAGAAGACTGTTGAAAAGAGGAAACGTTGGAGACTGGGGTGCAGAAGGATCGTTTCAGAGAGGAGAGGTTGGAGACTGAGGTGCAAAAGTATCGTAGCAGAGAACAGCGTTTTAAGACTGAGGTGCAGAAGCACTGTTGCAGAGACCACAGGTTGGAGACTGGGGCGCAGATGGACTGTTGCAGAGAGCAGTGGTTGGAGACTAGGGTGCAGAAGTCTTGTTATAGAGAACAGACTTTGGAGACTGGGTTGCAGAATTCCTGTTACGGAGAGGAGAGTTGGGAGAAGGGGTGCAGAAGGACTGTTAGAGATGGCAGAGTTGGGAGACTGAGTTGCAGAAGAATCTTACAGAGAGCAGATGTTAGAGACTGAGGTGTAGAATGATTGTTGCAGAGAGAAGAGTTTGGAGACTGGGGTGCAGAAGGCATGTTACAGAGAGCAGAGTTTGGAGACTGGGGTGCAGAAGGCCTGTTAAAAAAAGCAGAGGTTGAAGACTGGGGTGCAGAAGGACTGTTATAGAAAGCAAAGTTAGGAGACTGGGTGGCAGAAGTATCTTACAGATAGCAGAGTTTGTAGACTGAGGTGCAGGAGGACTGTTACAGAGAGCAGTGGTTGGAGACTGGGGTTCAGATGGATCGTGTAGAGAGAAGAGGTTTCAGTCTGACGTGTAGATCGACTGTTACAGAGAGCAGAGGTTGGAAATTGGGGTAAGGAGGTACCGTTACAGAGAGCAGAGGTTGGAGACTGCGGTATAGAAAGACTGTAAGAGAGAGCAGAGGTTTGAGGCTGGGGTGCAGAAAGACTGTTACAGCGAGCAGAGGTTGGAGACTGGGGTGCAGAAGGATTGTTACAGAGAGCAGAGGTTGGAGACTGGGGTGCAGAACAATTGTTATACAGAGCAGAGTTTGAAGACTGGGGTGTGAAAGGACTGTTGCAGAGAGCAGAGGCTGGAGACTTAGGTCAAGAAGGACTGTTGCCAAGAGCAGAATTTGGAGACTGAATTGCAGAAGGACTGTTGAGGAGAGGAAACGTTGGAGACTGGGGTGCAGAAGGATCCTTTCAGAGAGGAGAGGTTGGAGACTGAGGTGCAAAAGTATCCTAGCAGAGAACAGCATTTAAAGACTGAGTTGCAGAAGCACTTTTGCAGAGACCACAGGTTGGATACTGGGGCGCAGAGGGACTGTTGCAGAGAGCAGAGTTTAGAGACTGGGGTGCAGAATGACTGATACATACCACAGAGTGTGGAGAATTGGGTGCAGAAGGACCGTTACAGAGAGCAGAGGTAAGAGACTGGGTTGGAGAAGAACCCTTAGAGAGAACAGAGGTTGAAGACATTGGTACAGAAAAACTGTTGTTGAGAACAAGGTTGGAGACTCGGGTGCAGAGGGACCATTGCCGAGAGCAGTGGTTGGAGACTGCAGTACAGAAGGACTGTTATAAAGAGCAGAGGTTGGAGACTGGGGTGAAGAAGAACTGTTGCAAAGAGCAGAGAATGCAGAGTGAGGTGCAGAAGGACTGTTATAGAGAGCAGAGTTTGGAGACTGTGGTGCAGAAGGACTGATACAGAAAGCAGTGGTTGGAGACTGGGGTGAAGAAGGACCCTTACAGAGAACAGAGGTTGAAGACTGCTGTACAGAAGAAGTGTTTTTGAGAACAATGTTGGAGCCTGGGGTGCAGAGGGACCATTGCAGGGAGCAGAGTTTGGAGACTGGGGTACAGAATAATCTTACAGAGAGCAGAATTTGGAGACTGGGTTGCAGAAAAACTGTTGCCGAATAGACGTTGGAGACTGGGGTGCAGAAAGATCGTTGCAGAGAGCAGACTATGGAGACTGGAGTATAGAAGGACTGTTCCAGAGAGCAGAGGTTGGAGACTGGGGTGCAGAAGGACTGTTGCAGAGAGCAGTTGTTGAAGACTGAGGTGCAGAAGGGCTGTTTCACAGAGCAGAGTTTGGAGACTTGGGTTCAGAAGGACTGATACAGAGAGCCAAGGTTGGAGACGGAGGTGCAGAAGGAAAGTTACAGAGAGTAGAGTTTGAAGACTTGGGTGCAAAAGGATCTTTCAGAGAGTTGAGGATGGGGACTGGGGTACAGAAGCACTGCTGCAGAGAGCAGAGTTTGGAGACTTGGGTGTTGAAGGATCGTTGCAGAGAGAAGAGGTTGGAGTCTGTGGTTTAGAAGGATCGTTGAAGAGAGCAGAGGTTGGAGACTGAGGTGCAGAAGGACTGTTACAGACAGCAGATTTTGGAGACTGGGGTGCAAGACTGATACAGAAATCAGATGTTGGAGCCTGGGGTGCAGAATGATTGTTGCAGACAGCAGAGTTTGGAGACTGGGTTGCAGAAGGACTGTTGCAGAGAACAGAATTTGGAGACTTAGGTGCATAAGGACTGTTACAGAGAGCAGAGGTTGGAGACTGGGATTCAGAAGGATTGTTGCAGAGAGCAGAGGTTGGAGACTCGTGTGCAGAATAACTGTTTCAGAGAGAAGATGTTGGAGACTGGGGTTCAGAAAGCCTGTTACAGAGAGCAGACTTTGGAGAAAAGGTGCAGAAGGACTGTTACAGAGAGCAGATATTAGAGATTGGTTTGCAAAAGTATCTTACAGAGAGTAGAGGTTGGAGACTGAGATACAAAAGGACTGTTACAGAGAGTAGAGGTTGGATACTGAGGTGCAGAAGGACAATTGCAGAGAGCAGAGGTTGAAGACTGAGGTGTAGAAGAACTTATACAGAAAGCAGAGTTTAAAGACTGGGTGTATAAGGACCATTACAAAGAGCAGAGGTTGGGCATCATGGTGCAGAAGAACTGTTACAGAGAGCAGAGGTTAGAGACTGGGGTGCAGAAGAACTGTTGGAGACCAGAGGTTGTCGACTGAGGTGCAGAAGGGCTCCTACAGGGAGCAGAGTTTGGAGACTGAGATGCAGAAGGACTGTTGCAAAGAACAGAATTTGGAGACTGGGGTACAGAAGGACCGTTGCACACAGCAGATATTGGAGATTTAAATGCAGAAGGCCTGTTAAAGAGAGAAAAGTTTGAAGACTGGGGTGCATAAGGACTGTTACAGGAAGCAGAGTTTTGAGACTGGTTAGTAGAAGGATCTTACAAAGAGCAGAGGTTAGAGAATGACGTGCAGAAGGAGTGTTACAGAGAGCACAGGTTGGAGACTGAGGTGCAGAAGCACTGTTACAAAGAGCAGATTTTGGAGACTGAGGTGCAAGACTAATACAGAAGTCAGATGTTGGAGCCTGGTGTGCAGAATGATTGTTGCAGAGAGAAGAGGTTGGAGTCTTTGGTTTAGAAGGATTGTTGCAGAGAGCAGAGGTAGGAGACTTATTGCAGAAAGATTGTTGAAGAGCAGAGGTTGAAGACTTGGGTGTTGAAGGACTGTTGCAGAGAGCAGAGGTTGTAGATTGGGGTGCAGAAGGACTGCTGCAAAGAGCAGAATTAGAAGACTGAAGTTCATAAGTGCTGTTACAGAGAGCCGAGGGTGGAGACTTGAGTGCAGAAGGACTGATACAGAAAGCAGAGGTTGAAATCTGGGGTGCAAGAGGACAGTTACAGAACGTAGAGGTTGGAGACAGCAGTACAGAAGGACTGTTACACAGAGCAGACGTTGGAGAGTGGGGTGCAGAAGGACAGTTACAGAGAGCACAGTTTTGAGACTGGGGTGAAGAAGAAATGTTGCAGAGAGAAGAGTTTGGAGACTGGGGTGCACAAGGACTTTTGCAGAGAGCAGAGGTTGGAGCCTGAGTTGCAGAAGGACAGTTGCAGAGAGCAGAGTTTGGAGAATGCGGAACAGAAGGACTGTTACAGAAAGTAGAGGTTGGAGACTGGGGTGCAGAAAGAATGTCACAGAGAGTAGAGTTTGGAAACTGGGTTGCAGAAGAATCTTATAGAGACCACAGGTTGGAGACTGTGGTGCAGAAGGACTGATGCAGAGAGCAGACATTGGAGACTGGGGTGCAGAAGGATCATTGCAGAGAGTAGAGGTTGGAGACTTGGGTGTAGAAGGACTGTTGCAGAGAGCAGAGGTCTGGGACTGAGGTGCAGAAGGACTTTTGAAGAGAGCAGATGTTGGAGACACAGGTGCAGAAGGACTGTTACAGAGAGCAGAGGTTGGAAACTGGGGTGCAGAAGAACTGATACAGAAAGCAGAGTGTGGAGACTGGGGTGCAGAAGGACCTTTAAAGAGAGCAGAGGTTTGAGACTGGGGTGGAGAAAGAATGTTGTAGAGAGCAGATGTTGGAGACTGAGGTGCAGAAGGACTGTTACATAGCGCAGAGGTTGAAGCCTGGGGTGCAGAAGGACTGATACAGAAAGCAGAGTTTGGAGACTGGGTTGCAGAAGGACAGTTACAGTGAGAAGAGTTTGGAAACTGCAGTACAGAAGGACTGTTACAGAGAGTAGAGGTTGAAGTCTAGGGTGGGGAAGGACTGTTGGAGTGATCAGATGTTGGAGACTTGGGTGCAGAAGGGCTGTTGCAGAGAGGAGGTTGGAAACTGTGGTGCAGAATAACTGTTTCAAGGAGGAGAGGTTCGAGATTGGGGTGCAGAGACTGTTGCAGAGAGCAGATGTTGGAGCCTGGTGTGGAGAAAGACTTTTGCAGAGAGAAGAATTTGAAGACAGAGGTGCAGAAGGACTGTTAAAGAGAGCAGAGGTTAGAGAGTTGAGTGCAGAAGGACTGATACAGAAAGTAGAGGTTGGAGACTGTGGTGCAGAAGTACCATTACAGAGAGTAGAGGTTGGAGACTGAGGTGCAGAATAACTGTTGTAGAGAACAGAGGTTGGAGACTGGGGAGCAGAAGGACAATTGCAGAAAGCAGAGTTTGAAGACTGGGTTTCAATTGATCTTACAGACAGCAGAAGTTGGAGTCTGAGGTGCAGAAGAATGTTACAGAGAGCAAAGTTTGTAGACTGGGGTTCAGAAAAACTGATACAGAAAGCAGCGTTTGGAGACTGGGCTGCAGAAGGACCATTAAAAAGAGCAGATGTTTGAGACTGCAGTACAGAAGGTCAGTTGCAGAGAGAAGATTTGGACACTGGGTTGCAGAAAGAGTGTTGCAGAGAGCAAGGTTGAAGACTGGGGTGCAGAAGGGCTGTTGCAGAGAGAAGAGGTTGCAGAGTGAGGTGCAGAAGGTCTTTTACAAAGAGCAGAGTTTGGAGACTGTGGTGCAGAAGGACTGATACAGAAAGCAGAGGTTGGAGAATGGGGTGCAGAAGGAACCTTACAGAGAACAGAGGTTGAATACTCTGGTACAGAAGAACTGATGTAGAGAACAAGGTTGAAGACTGGGGTTCAGAGGGACCATTGAAGAGAGTAGACGTTGGAGACTGGGGTGCCGAAGGATTGTTGCAGAGAGCAGACATTAGAGACTGGGGTGCAGAAGGATTTTACAGATTGCAAAGTTTGGAGACTGAAGTGCAGAAGAACTGTTGCAGAGAGCAGAGGTTGGAGACTGGGGTGCAGAAGGACTGTGCAGAGTGCAGTGTTTGGAGACTGGGGTGCAGAAGGACTGTTGCAGAGAGCAGAGGTTGGAGACTGGGTTGCAGAAGAACTGTTACAGAGAGCAGAGATAGAAGCCTGGGGTGCACAACGATGGATATAGAAAGCCGAGTTTGGAGACTGGATTGCAGAAGACCGTTACAGGGAATAGAGGTTGGAGACTGCGGAATAGTAGGACTGTTAAAAGAGATCAGAGGTTGGAGACAGGTGTGCAGAAAGATATTACAGACAGCAGAGGTTGGAGACTGCGGTGCAATAGGACTTTTGCAGAGATCAGAGGTTGGAGACTGTGGTGCAGAAGGATCGTTGCAGAGAGAAGAGGTTGGAGACTGAGGTGCAGGAGGCCTGTTAAAGAGAGCAGAGCTTGGAGACTGGGGTGAAGAAGGTCTGTAACATAGAGCAGAGTTTTGGAGACTGGGTGGCAGAAGGATCTTACAGAAAGTAGAGGTTTTTGACTGAGATGCCGAAGGACTTTTACAGAGAGCAGAGGTTGGAGACTGAGGTCCAGAAATATCGTTGCAGAGAGCAGAGTTTTCAGAATGATGTTTAAAAGGACTGTTGAAGAGAACAGAGTTTGGAGACTTGGTTGCAAAAAAAATCGTTACAAAGAGGAGAGGATGGAGACTGGGGGCGACAAAGGACTGTTTCAGAGAGCAAAGGTTGGAGACTTGGGTTCAGAAAAACTGTTACAGAGAGCAGAGTTTGGAGACTGGGTTCAGAAGTACTGTTACAGAAAGCAGAGATTGGAGACTGGTTTACAGAAGGATATTACAGAGAGCAGAGGTTGGAGACTGAGGTGCAGAAGGACTGTTACAGAGAGTAGATGTTGAAGAGTGTGGTGCAGAAAGACTTTTCAGAGAGCAGAGGTTGGAGACTGAGGTGTTGAAGGACTGTTGATGAGTGCAGAGGTTGGAGACTTGGGTGTAGAATGATTGTTACAGAGAGCAGAGGTTAGAGACTTGAGTGCGCATGGACAGTTGAAGAGAGTAGAGGTTTGAGATTGGGGTGCAGAAGGACTCTTCCAGAGAGCAGAGATTGGAGACTGGGGTGGAGAAGGACATTTGCAAAGAGTAGAGATTGGAGATTGGGGTGCCGAAGGACTGATGCAGAGAGCAGAGTTTGCAGACTGAAATGCAGAAGGACTGTTACGGAGAACAGAGGTTGGCGACTGGGGTGCAGAAGGACTTATACAGAAAGCAGAGGTTGGAGACTGGGGTGCAGAAGGACTGTGGCAAAGAGCAGAGGTTGGAGACTTTGGTGGAGAAAGAATGTTGGAGAGAGCAGATATAGGAGACTGGGGTGCAGAAGGACTGTGGCAGAGAGCAGTGTTTGGAGACTGGGGTGCAGTAGGACTATTGCAGAGAGCAGAGGTTGCAGACTGAGGTGCAGAAAGACTGTTAAGAGAGCAGAGTTTGGAGACTGTGGTGCAGAAGGACTGATACAGAAAGCAGAGGTTGGAAACTGGGGTGCAGAAGGACCCTTAAAGAAAACAGAGTTTGGAGACTGCGGAAAAGAAGGACTGTTACAGAGAGCACAGTTTGAAGACTGGGTGCAGAAGAAGTGTTGAAGAGAACAGACGGTGAAGACTGTGGTGCAGAAGGATCGTTGCAGAGACCAGAGTTCGGAGACTGGGGTGTAGAAGGACTGATACAGAAATCAGAGGTTGGAGACTGGGGTGCAGAAGGCCTGATACAGAAAACCAGAGTTTGGACACTTGGTGTAGAGGGACTGTTACAGAGAGCAGGGTTTGAATACTGGATTGCAGAAGGATGTTAAAGAAAGCAGAGGTTGGAGACTGAGGTGAAGAAGGACAGTTACAGAGAGCAGATGTGGGAGACAGGGGTGCAGGACTGATACAGAGCAGAAGTTGGAGACTGAGGTACAGAGGGACTGCTACAGAGAGCAGAGGTTTGAGCCTCGGGTTCAGAAAGATTATTGCAGAGAGCAGAGTTTTCAGACTGAGGTACAGAAAAAGTGTTGCAGAGAGTAAATTTTGAAGATTGGGGTGCACATGGACTGTTGCAGCGAGCTGAGGTTGGAGACTAGGGTGCAGAGGGATCGTTGCAGAAAGCAGAGGTTGGAGACTGGGCTTCAGAAGGTTTTTTTTACAAAGAGCAGAGTTTGGAGACTGAGGTGCAGAAAGACTGTTACAGAGAGCAGAGTTTGGAGACTGAGTTGCAGAAGAATCTTAAAGAGAACAGAGGTTGGAGACTGAGTTGCAGAAGCATTGTTACAGAGAGTAAAGGTTGGAGACTCAGGTGCAGAAAGACCGTTGCAGAGAGCAGAGGTTGGAGACTGTGGTGCAGAAGGATTGTTACAGAGAGCAGAGGTTAGAGACTCGGGTGCAGAAGGACTGATACAGAAAGCAGAGGTTGGAGACTCGGATGCAGAAGTACCCTTACAGAGAGCAGAGGTTTGACAATGCAGTAGAGAAGGACTGTTACAGAGAACAAAGGTTGAAGACTGGGGTGGAGAAAGACTGTTGCAGAGAGCAAATGTTGGAGACTGGGTTGCAAAAGGACTGTTGCAGAGAGCAGATGATGGAGACTGTGGTGCAGAAGGACTGTTGCAGAGAGAAGAGTTTGTAGACTGTGGTGCAAAATGACTGATACTGATAGCAGAGGTTGGATACTGGGGTGCATAAGGACCCTTATGGAGAACAGAGGTTCGAGACTGTGGTAAAGAAGGACTGTTACTGAGAGCAGAGGTTGGAGACTGGGGTGCACAAGAACTGATGTAGAGAACAGAGGTTGGAGACTTAGGTTCAGAAGGATCGTTGGGGCGAGCAGATTATGGAGACTGGGGTGTAGAAGGACTGTTGCAGAGAGCAGTGATTGGAGACTGAGGTTCAGAAAGACTGTTACAGAGAGTAGAGTTTGGAGACTGGGGTGCAGAATAACTGTTGTAGAGATCAGAGATTGGAGACTGGGGTGCAGAAGGACCATTGCAGAAAGCACAAGTTGAAGACTGGGTTTCAGAAGGATCTTACAGAGAGCAGAGTTAGGACACTGAGGTGCATAAGGACTGTTGCAGAGACCAGAGGTTGGAGATTGGGACGCAGTAGGACTGTTGCAGAGAACAGAGGTTGGAGTCTGAGGTTGGAGATTGGGGCACAGTAGGACTGTTGCAGAGAACAGAGGTTGGAGTCTGAGGTGCACAGGGACTGTTACAGAGAGCAGAGTTTGGAGACTTGGGTGAAGAATGACTCATATATAACGCAGAGTTTGAAGACTCAAGTGCAGAAGGACCGTTACAGAGAGCAGAAGTTGGAGACTGCAGTACAGAAGGACTGTTACAGAGAGCAGAGGTTGAAGATTGGGGTGCAGAAGGCCTGTTACGCGGAGGAGAGTTGGGAGATGGGGTGCAGAAGGACTGTTACGGAGGGCAGAGGTTGGACACTGGGTTGTAGAAGGATCTTACAGAGAGCAGATGTTGGAGACTGAGGTGCAGAAGGACTTTTGCAGAGAACAGATTTTGGAGACTGGAGTGCTGAAGGACTCTTGCAGATAGCAGAGGTTGGAGACTGGGGTTTAGAAGGACTGTTGCAGTGACAAGAATTTGGAGACTGGGCTGCTGAAGGACTGTTGCAGACAGTAGATGTAGGAGACTGAGATTCAGAAGGACTGTCACAGAGAGAAGAGGATGGAGACTCGGGTGCAGAAGGATTGTTATAGAGAACAGACTTTGGAGACTGGGGTGCATAAGGGATGTTACAGAGAGCAGACTTTGGAGATTGAGTTGCAGAAGGATCTTACATAGAGCAGAGTTTGGAGACTGAGGTGCAGAAGGACTGTTACAGAGTGCATTGGTTGGAGTCTGGGGAGCAGAAGGATCATTGCAGACAGCAGAGTTTCCAGACTGAGGTGCAGAAGGACTTTTACAGAGAGCAGAGTTTGGAGACTGGGGTGCAGAAGGACTGTTTCAGATAGCAGAGCTTGGAAACTGGGGTTAAGAAGGACTGTTGCAGGAAGCAGGTTTTGAAGACTTGGGTGCAGAAAGACTTTTGCAGAGAGTAGAATTTTGAGATGGAATTGCAGAAGGACTGTTGCAGATAGCAGAGGTTGGAGACTGCTGTACAGAAGAACTGATACAGAAAACATAGGTTGGAGACTGAGGTGCAGAAGGACCATTACAGAGAGCAGCGTTTGGAGACTGCAATACAGGAGGACTGTTACAGAGAGCAGAGGTTGGAGACTGGAGTGGAGAAGAACTGTTTCCGAGTGCAAATGTTGGAGACTGGTGTGCAGAAGAACTGTTGAAGAGAGCAGATGTAGGAGACTGAGATACAAAAAGACTGTTACAGAGAGCAGACTTTGGAGACTGGGGTGCAGAAGGACTGATACAGAGAGCAGAGTTTGGAGACTGGGGTGCAGAAGTCTTGTTACAGAGAGCAGAGGTTGGAGACTGGGTACTGAAGGGCTGTTACAGAGAGCAGAGTTTGGAGACTGGGTTGCAGAAGGATTGTTACAGAGAGCAGAGGTTGGCGCCTGGGGTGCAGTAGGATTATTGCAGAGAGCAGAGTTTGGAGACTGTTGTGCAGAAGGATCATTGCACAGAGCAGAGGTTGGAGACATGGGTGCAAAAGGACGGTTGCAGAGAGCAGATGTTGGAGACTGGGATGCAGAAGAACTGTTACACAGAGCAGAGGTTGAAGATTGGCGTTAAGAAGGACTGTTGCAGAGAGCAGAGACTGGGGTTCAGAAAGATTGTAATAGAGAGCAGATGTTGGAGACTGAGATACACAAGGACTGTTACAGAGAGCAGAGTTTGGAGACTTGGGTGCAGAAGGACTGATACAGAAAGCAGAGGTTGGAGAATGGGATGCAGAAGGACTGTTTCAGAGAGTAGATATTAAAGACGGGGGTGCAGAAGAACTGTTGCAGAGAGCAGTAGTTGGAGACTGGGGTGCAGAAGGATTGTTGCAGGTAGCAGATGTCGGAGAATAGGGTTAAGAAGGACTTTAAAAGACCTCAGAGTTTAGATATTGGGGTTCAGAAGGCTCTTACAGAGAGCAGAGGTTGGAGAGTGGGGTTCAGATGGACTGTGGCACAGAGCAGAGGTTGGAGACTGGGGTGCAGGAGGACTGTTACAGAGAGCAGAGTTTGGATACTGGGTGGCAGAATGATCTTACATAGAGCAGAGGTTGAAGACTGAGGTGCAGAAGAAATGTTACCGGAGTAATGGTTGGAGA
Source organism: Ictidomys tridecemlineatus (assembly GCF_052094955.1). Taxonomy (NCBI): domain Eukaryota; kingdom Metazoa; phylum Chordata; class Mammalia; order Rodentia; family Sciuridae; genus Ictidomys; species Ictidomys tridecemlineatus. Next base: position 45,235 of record NW_027522899.1, on the reverse strand, counting down.
CTGGGGTGCAGAATAATTTTTGCAGGGAGCAGAGTTTGGAGACTGACATGCTGAAGGACTCTTGCAGACAACAGAGGTTGGTGAATGGGGTGCAGAAAGACCGTTGCAAAGAGCAGATGTTGGAGACTGAGGTGCAGAAGGATTGTTACCGAGAGCAGAGTTTGGAGACTGGGTTGAAGAAGGACTCTTACGGAGATCAGAGTTTGGAGACTGGGGTGCAGAAGGATCTTTCAGAGTGCAGAGGTTGGAGACTGCGTTGCAGACGAACTGTTTCACAGAGCAGAGGCTTGAGACTGGAGTGCATAAGGATTGTTACAGAGAGCAGAGTTTCGAGACTTTGTTTCAGAAAGATCTTATATAAAGCAGAGGTTGGAGACTAAGGTGCAGAAGAAATTATACCCAGAGCAGAGTTTAAATACTGGGGTGCAGAAGGACTGTTGCCGAGACCAGAGGTTGGAGACTTTCGTGCAGAAGGACCGTTGAAGAGAGCAGAGGTTGGAGACTGGAGTAGAGAAGCAATGTTACAGAGATCAGAGTTTGGAGACTGGAGTGTAGAAGGATCTTACAGAGAGCAGAGTTTGGAGACTGGGGTTAAGAAGGACTGTTACAGAGAGCAGAGTTTAGAGACTGAGTTGCAGAAGGACTGTTACACAAAGCAGAGTTTAGAGACTGTGGTGCAGAAAAATCTTTGCAGAGATCAGAGTTTTCAGACTGATGTACAGAAGGACTGTTGCAGAGAGCAGATGTTGGAGACTGGGGTGCAGAAGGGTCATTGCAGAGAGCAGAGGCTAGAGACAGGGGTGCAGTAGGACCATTGCAGAGGACAGAGTTTGAGAACTGAGGTGCAGAAAGATTGTTACAGAGAACAGAACTTGGATACTGGGGTGCAGAAGGACTGTTTCAAAGAGCAGAGGTTGGAAACTGGGGTTCAGAAAGACTATGGCAGAGAGCAAAGGTTGAAGACTGGAGTGCAGAAGGACAGTTACAAAGAGCAGAGTTCGGAGACAGAGTTGCAGAAGGATGTTACTGAGAGCAGAGGTTGGAGACTGAGGTGGAACAAGACTGTTACAGAGAGCAGAGTTTGGAGACTGGGGTGCAGAAAAATCGTTGCAGAGAACCGAGTTTTCAGACTGAGGTGCAGAAGGACTGTTGGAGATTACAGAGCTTGGAGACTGGGGTGCAGAAGGATCTTTGCAGAGAGTAGAGGTTTAAAACTGGGGTTCAGAAGGACTGTTACAGGGAACAGAGGTTGGAGACTGGGGTGCAGAAGGACCGTTGCAGAGAGCATAGTTCGGAGACTGCCATACAAGAAACCTGTTAGAGAGAGCAGAGGTTGGAGAATTGTTTATAGAAGAACTGTTTCAGAGTGCAGATCTTGGAGACTGGGGTTCAGAGGAACTGTTGCTGAGAGCAGAGTTTGGAGACTGGGGTGCAGAAGAACTGTCGCAGAGAGCTGAGGTTGGAGACTGAGGTGCAGAAAGAATGTTACAGAGAGCAAAGCTTGGAGACTGGGGTGCAGAATTACTTATACAGAATGCAGAGGTTGAGACTGGGGTGCAGAAGAACCGTTACAGAGAGCAGAGATTGGAAATGTAGTACAGAAGGACTCTTGCAGAGAGCAGAGTTTTGAGAATGGGGTGCAGAAGGACTGTTACAGAGAGCAGAGGTTAGAGAATTGGGTGCAGAAGTAAGGTTGCAGAGTTCAGAGGTTGGAGATAAAGGTGCAGAAGGTTTGAGAATGGCGTGCAGAAGGACCGTTAGAGAGAGAAGAGGTTGGAGACTTCAGTACAGAAGGACTGTTACAGAGATCAGAGGTTTAAGACTGAAAATAGAAGGACTGTTGCAGAGAACAGATGTTGTAGACTGGGTTGCAGCAGGACCGTTGAGGAAAGCAAAGGTTGTAGACTTGGTTGGAGAAGAATGTTACAGAGAGCAAAGTTTGGAAACTGGGGTGCAGAAGCACCTTACAGAGAACAGAGGTTGGAGACTGGGGTGCAGAAGGAGTGTTAAGGAGAGGAGACGTTGGAGACTGGGGTGCAGAAGGACTGTTGCAGAGAGCAGATGTTGGAGACTGGGGTGCATAAGGATCGCTGCAGAGAGCAGAGGTTGGAGACAGGGGTGCAGAAGGACGTTGCAGAGAGCAGAGGTTGGAGACTGAGGTGCAGAAAAACAGTTACAGAGAGCAGAGGTGGAATCTGGGGTGAAGAAGGATCTTAGAAGAGAGCAGAAGAAGGAGACTGAGTTGTAGAAGAATCGTTGAAGAGAGAAGAGGTGGAGACTGGGCTGCAGAAGGATCCTTACAGAGAGAAGAGGTGGGAGACTGCGGTGCAGAAGGACTGTTACAGAGAGCACAGATTGGAGACTGGGGTGAAGAAGTAATCTTCCAGAAAGAAGAGGTTGAAGACTGGGGTGCAGAAGGACTGTTTCAGAGAGCAGAGTTTGGAGACTGAGATGCAGAAGGATTGTAACACAGAGCAGACGTTGGAAACTGGGGTGAAGAATTATGATACAGAAAGCAGAGGTGTGAGACTGGGGTTCAGGAGGACCGTTACAGAGAGCAGAGGTTGCAGATTGGCATGCAGAAGGACTGTTTCAGAGAGCAGAGTTTGAAGACTGGGGTGTATAAGGCCGGCTACACAGAGCAGAGGTTGGAGACTGGGTTGCAGAAGGACTGTTATAGAGAGCAGAGTTTTGAGGCTGGGTTTAAGATGGATCTTACAGAGAGCAGTGGTTGGTGACTGTGGTGCAGGACGAATGTTACAGAGAGCAGTGATTAGAGACTGGGGTGCAGAAAGATCATGCAAAGAGCAGAGGTTTCAGACTGAGGTGCACAAGGACTGTAACAGAGAGAAGAGGTTGGAGACTGAGTTGCATCAGAACTGTTACAGAGAGCAGAGTTTGGTGACTGAGGTGCACAAGGACTGTTACAGAAAGCAGAGGTTGGAAATTGGGGTACAGAGGGACCTTTACAGAGAGCAGAGGTTGGAGACTGCGGTATAGAAAGACTGTAACAGAGAGAAGAGGTTTGAGAATACGGTGCAGAAGGACTGTGACAGAGAGCAGACGTTGGAGACTGGGGTGCAGAAGAACTGTTACATAGAGCAGAGGTTGAAGACTGGGGTATAGAAGGACTCTTGCAGAGAGCAGAGGCTGGATACTTGGGTGAAGAGGTACTGTTGCCAAGAGCAGAATTTGGAGACTGAGGTCCAGAAGGACTGTTGAGGAGAGGAGACGTTGGAGACTGGAGTGCAGAAGGATCGTTTCAGAGAGGAGAGTTTGGAGACTGAGGTGCAAAAGGATCGTAGCAGAGAACAGCGTTTTAAGACTGAGGTGCAGAAGCACTGTTGCCGAGACCACAAGTTGGAGACTTGGGCTCAGAAGGACTTTTGCAGCGAGCAGTGGTTGGAGCCTGGGGTGCAGAAGTCTTGTTATAGAGAACAGACATTGGAGACTGGGGTGCAGTAGGCCTGTTACAGAGAGGAGAGTTGGGAGAAGGGGTGCAGAAGGACTGTTAGAGAGGGTAGAGTTGGGAGACTGGGTTGCAGAAGAATCTTACAGAGAGCAGATATTAGAGACTGAAGTGTAGAATGATAGTTGAAGAAAGAAGAGTTTGGAAACTGGGGTGCAGAAGACCTGTTACAGAGAGCACAGTTTGGAGACTGGGGTGCAGAAGGCCTGTTAAATAGAACAGAGGTTAAAGACTGGGGTGCAGAAGGACTGTTATAGAAAGCAAAGTTAGGAGACTGGGTGGCAGAATTATCTTACAGAGAGCAGAGTTTGGAGACTGAGGTGCAGGAGGACTGTTGCAGAGAGCAGTGGTTGGAGACTGGGGTGCAGAAGGACTGTTACAGAGAGCAGAGGTTAGAGAATTGGGTGCAGAAGTAAGGTTGAAGAGTTCAGAGTTTGGAGACAAAGGTGCAGAAGGTTTGAGAATGGGGTGCAGAAGGACCGTTAGAGAGAGAAGAGGTTGGAGTCTGCAGTACAGAAGGACTGTTACAGAGAGCAGAGGTTTGAGACTGAAAAGTAGAAGGACTGTTGCAGAGAACAGATGTTGTAGACTGGGTTGCAGCAAGACCGTTGAGGAAAGCAAAGGTTGTAGACTTGGTTGGAGAAGAATGTTACAGAGAGCAGAGTTTGGAAACTGGGGTGCAGAAGGACCTTACAGAGAACAGAGGTTGGAGACTGGGGTGCAGAAAGAGTGTTGAGGAGAGGAGACGTTGGAGACTGGAGTGCAAAAGGACTGTTGCAGAGAGCAGATGTTGGAGACTGGGGTGCATAAGGATCGTTGCAGAGAGCAGAGGTTGGAGACAGGGGTGCAGAAGGACGGTTGCAGAGAGCAGAGGTTGGAGACTGAGGTGCAGAAAAACAGTTACAAAGAGCATAGCTGGAGTTTGGGGTGCAGAAGGATCGTTGAAGAGAGCAGAAGTTGGAGACTGAGTTGTAGAAGAATCATTGAAGAGAGCAGAGTTGGAGACTGGGCTGAGGAAGGATCATTACAGAGAGAAGAGGTGGGAGACTGCAGTGCAGAAGGACTGTTACAGAGAGCACAGATTGGAGACTGGGGTAAAGAAGGAATGTTGCAGAAAGAAGAGGTTGTAGACTGGTGTGCAGAAGGACTGTTTCAGAGAGCAGAGTTTGGAGACTGAGATGCAGAAGGATTGTAACACAGAGCAGACGTTGGAAACTGGGGTGAAGAATTATGATACATAAAGCAGAGGTGTGAGACTGGGGTGCAGAAGGACCGTTTCAGAGAGCAGAGTTTGAAGACTGGGGTGCATAAGTCCTGCTACAGAGAGCAGAGGTTTGAGACTGGGTTGCAGAAGGACTGTTATAGAGAGCAGAGTTTTGAGGCTGGGTTTAAGAAGGATCTTACAGAGAGCAGTGTTTGGTGACTGTGGTGCAGGACGAATGTTACAGAGAGCAGTGATTAGAGACTGGGGTGCAGAAGGATCGTTCAAAGAACAGAGGTTTCAGACTGAGGTGCACAAGGACTGTAACAGAAAGCAGAGGTTAGAAATTGGGGTACAGAGGGACCGTTACAGAGAGCAGAGTTTGGAGACTGCGGTATAGAAAGACTGTAACAGAGAGAAAAGGTTTGAGAATACGGTGCAGAAGGACTGTTACAGAGAGCAGAGGTTGCAGACTGGGGTGCAGAAGAACTGTTACATAGAGCAGAGGTTGAAGACTGGGGTATAGAAGGACTGTTGCAGAAAGCAGAGGCTGGATACTTGGGTGAAGAAGGACTGTTGCCAAGAGCAGAATTTAAAGACTGAAGTGCAGAAGGAATGTTGAGGAGTGGAGACGTTGGAGACTGGAGTGCAGAAGGATCATTTCAGAGAGGAGAGTTTGGAGACTGAGGTGCAAAAGGATCGTAGCAGAGAATAGCGTTTTAAGACTGAGGTGCAGAAGCACTGTTTCTGAGACCACAGGTTGGAGACTGGGGCTCAGAAGAACTGTTGCAGAGAGCAGTGGTTGGAGCCTGGGGTGCAGAAGTCTTGTTATAGAGAACAGACTTTGGAGACTGGGGCGCAGTAGGCCTGTTATGGAGAGAAGAGTTGGGAGAAGAGGTGCAGAAGGACTGTTAGAGAGGGCAGAGTTGGGAGACTGGGTTGCAGAAAGATCTTACAGAGAGCAGATGTTAGAGACTGAGGTGTAGAATGATAGTTGCAGAGAGAAGAGTTTGGAAACTGGGGTGCAGAAGGCCTGTTACAGAGAGCAGAGTTTGGAGACTGGAGTTCAGAAGGCCTGTTAAATAGACCAGAGGTTGAAGACTGGGGTGCAGAAAGACTGTAATAGAATGCAAAGTTAGGAGACTGGGTGGCAGAAGTATCTTACAGAGAGCAGAGTTTGGAGACTGAGGTGCAGGAGGACTGTTGCAGAGAGCAGTGGTTGGAGACTGGGTTTCAGATGGATCGTGTAGAGAGAAGAGATTTCAGACTGAGGTGTAGATCGACTGTTACAGAGAGCAGAGGTAGGAGATATAGTTACAGAAGGACTGTTACAGGGAGTAAATTTTGGAGACTATGTCGCACAAGGATCTTACATAGAGCAGAGCTTGGAGACTGAGGTGCATAAGGACTGTTACAGAGAGCAGATGTTGAAGTCTGGGGTGCAGAAGGATTGTTGCAGAAAGCAAAATTTTCAGACTGAGGTGCAGAAGGACTTTTGCAGAGAGCACTTGTTGGAGACTGGGGTGCAGAAGGTTCGTTGCAGAGAGCAGAGGCTGGAGACTTGGGTGAAGGAGGACTGTTGCCAAGAGCAGAATTTGGAGACTGAGGTGCAGAAGGACTGTTGAGGAGAGGAGACTTTGGAGACTGCGGTGCAGAAGGATCGTTTCAGAGAGGAGAGGTTGGAGACTGAGTTGCAAAAGGATCGTAGAAGAGAACAGCGTTTTAATACTGAGGTGCAGAAGCACTGTTGCAGAGACCACAGGTTGGAGACTGGGGCTCAGAAGGACTGTTGCAGAGAGAAGTGGTTGGAGCCTGGGGTGCAGAAGTCTTGTTATAGAGAACAGACATTGGATTGGGTTGCAGAAAGATCTTACAGACAGCAGAGTTTAATGACTGAGGTGCAAAAGGACTGTTACAGAGAGTATACGTTGGGGACTCAGGTGTAGAAAGACCAATTCAGAGAGAAGAGTTTGGAAACTGAGGTGCAGAAGGACTGTTGAAGAGCAGAGGTTGGAGACTTGGGTTTAGAGGAACTTTTGCAGAAAGCAGAGGTTGTAGATTGGAGTGCAGAAGGACTGTTGCAAAGAGCAGAATTTCAAGACTGAAGTTCATAAGTTCTGTTACAGAGAGCCGAGGTTGGAGTCTTGAGTGCAGAAGGACTGATACAGAAAGCAGAGTTTGGAGACTGGGGTGCAAGAGGACAGTTATAGATAGCAGAGGTTGGAGACTGCAGTACAGAAGAACTGTTACACAGAGCAGACGTTGGATAGTGGGGTGCAGAAGGACAGTTACAGAGAGCACAGTTTTGAGACTGGGGTGAAGAATAAATGTTGCAGAGAGCAGAGTTTGGAAACTCGGTTGCACAAGGACTTTTGCAGGGAGCATGGGTTGGAGCCTGATGTGCAGAAGGACAGTTGCAGAGAGCAGAGTTTGGAGAATGCGGAACAGAAAGACTGTTACAGAGAGTAGAGGTTGGAGACTGGGGTGCAGAAAGAATGTCACAGAGAGTAGAGTTTGGAAACTGGGTTGCAGAAGAATCTTATAGAGACCAGAGGTTGGAGACTGTGATGCAGAAGGACTGATGCAGAGAGCAGACGTTGGAGACTGGGGTGCAGAAGGATCATTGCTGAGAGTAGATGTTGGAGACTTGGGTGTAGAAGGACTGTTGCAGAGAGCAGAGGTCTGAGATTGAAGTGCAGAAGGAGTGTTGAAGAGAGCAGAGGTTGGAGACTGAGGTGCAGAAGGACTGTTAAAGAGAGCAGAGGTTGGAAACTGGGGTGCAGAAAAACTGATACAGAAAGCAGAGTGTGGAGACTGGGGTGCAGAAGGACTTTTGCAAAAAGCAGAGGTTGGAGACTGGGGTGGAGAAGGAATGTTGTAGAGAGCAGATGTTGGAGACTGAGGTGCAGAAGGACTGTTACAGAGAGCAGAGGTTGAAGCCTGGGGTGCAGAAGGACTAATACAGAAAGCAGAGTTTGGAGACTGGGTCTCAGAAGGACAGTTACAGTTAGAAGAGTTTGGAAACTGCAATATAAAAGGACTGTTACAGAGAGTAGAGGTTGGAGACAAGGTGGAGAAGGACTGTTGGAGAGATCAGATGTTGGAAAATTGGGTGCATAAGGACTGTAGCAGTGAGGAGGTTGGAAACTGGGGTGCGAAAGAACTGTTGCAAAGAGGAGAGGTTCGAGACTGGGGTGCAGAGACTGTTGTAGAGAGTAGATGTTGGAGACTGGGGTGAAGAAAGACTTTTGCAGAGAAAAGAATTTGGAGTCTGAGGTGCAGAAAGTCTGTTACAGAGAGCATAGGTTAGAGACTTGAGTGCAGAAGGACTGATACAGAAAGTAGAGGTTAAAGACTGCGGTGCAGAAGTACCGTTACAGAGAGTAGAGGTTGGAGACTGAGGTGCAGAATAACTGTTGTAGAGAACAGAGTTTGTGGACTGGGAAGCAGAAGGACCATTGCAGAAAGCAGAGTTCGGAGAATGGGTTTCAAAGGATCTTACAGAGAGCAGAGGCTGGAATCTGAGGTGCAGAAGAATGTTACAGAGAGCAAAATTTTGAGACTGGGGTTCAGAAAAACTGATACAGAAAGCAGAGTTTGGAGACTGGGGTTTAGAAGGACCATTACAGAGAGCAGAGGTTTGAGACTGCAGTATAGAAGGTCTGTTGCAGAGGGAAGATATTGGACACTGGGTTGCAGAAAGAGTGTTGCAGAGAGCAAGGTTGAAGACTGGGGTGCAGAAGGGCTGTTGCAGAGAGAAGAGGTTGCAGAGTGAGGTGCAGAAGGACTGTAACTGAGAGCAGAGTTTGGAGACTGTAGTGCAGAAGGACTGATATAAAAAGGAGAGGTTGGAGACTGGGGTGAAGAAGGAACCTTACAGAGAACAGAGGTTGAAGACTGTGGTACAGAAGAACTGTTTTGGAGAACAGAGTTTGGAGACTGGGTTGTAGAAGGACCGTTGCACATTGCAGAGGTTGGAGATTTGGGTGTAGAAGGCCTGTTAAAGAGAGAAAAGTTTGGAGACTGCGGTGCACAAGGACTGTTACAGAGAGCAGAGTTTGGAGACTGGGGTGCAGAAGGATCGTTGCAGAGAGAAAAGTATTCAGACTGAGGTGCAGAAGGACTATTGCAGACAGCTGATGTTCGAGACTGGGGTGCAGAAAGACTGTTGCAGAGAGAAGAGTTTGGAGACTTGGGTGCAGAATGATCATTCCTAAGAGCAGAGACTGTATACTGGTGTGCAGAACGCCTGTTACAAATTGCAGAATTTGGAGAAGGGGTGCAGTAGGACTCTTACAGAGAGCAGAGTTTGGGGATTGGGTTGCAGAAGGACTGTTACAGACAGCAGAGTTTGGAGACAGAGGTACAGAAGGACTGTTGAAGAGCAGAGGTTTGAGACTTGGGTGTAGAAGGACTATTGCAGAGAGCAGAGGTTGTAGATTGGGGTGCAGAAGGACTATTGCAGAGAGCAGAATTTGAAGACTAAGGTTCATAAGGACTGTTACAGAGAGCAGAGGTTGGAGACTTGAGTGCAGAAGAACTGATACAGAAAGCAGAGGTTAGAGTCTGAGGTGCAAGAGGACAGTTACAGAGAGCAGAGGATGGAGACTGCAGTACAGAAGGACTGTTACACAGAGCAGAGGTTGGAGAGTGGGGTGCAGAAGGACAGTTACAAAGAGGTCATTTTTGAGACTGCAGTAAAGAAGAAATGTTGCAGAGAGCAGAGGTTGGAGACTGGGGTGAAGAAGGTCTCTTGAAGAGAGCAGATTTTAGAGACTGGGGTGCAGAAGGACCCTTACAAAGAACAGAGGTTGGATACTGCGCTACAGGAGGACTGTTACAGAGATCAGAGGTTGGAGACTGCTGTGCAGAATAGCTGTTGTAGAGAACAGAGTTAATAGAGTGGGGTGCAGATGGACCATTGTAGATAACAGAGGTTGGAGACTGGGTTTCAGAAGGATCCTACAGAGACCAGAGTTTGAACACTGAGGTGCAGAAGGACTGTTGCAGAGAGCAGAGGTTGGACTCTGAGGTTCAGAAGGACTGTTATAGAGAGCAGAGTACAGAGACCAGGGTGCAGAAGGACTGATACAGAAAGCCGAGTTTGGAGACTGGGGTGCAGATAAACCGTTAAAGAGAGCAGAGTTTTGAGACTGAAGTACAGAAGGACGGTTACAGAGAGCAGATGTTGGAGACTGGAGTGGAAAAAGACTGTTATAGAGAGCAGATTTTGGAGACTGTGGTGCAGACAGACTGTTGCAGAGAGCAGAGGTTGCAGAGTGAGGTGCAGAAGGACTGTTACAGAGAGCAGAGTTTGGAGACTGTGGTGCAGAAGGAATGATACAGAAAGCAGAGGTTGGAGAATGGGGTGCAGAAGGAACCTTACAGAGTACAGAGGTTGAAGACTGTGGTACAGAAGAACTGATGTGGAGAACAAGGTTGGAGACTGGGGTACAGAGGAACCATTTCAGAGAGTAGACGTTGGAGACTGGGGTGCCGTAGGATTGTTGCAGATAGCAGACGTTTGAGACTGGGGCGCAGAAGGATTTTACAGAGAGCAAAGTTTAGAGACTGAGGTGCAGAAAGACTTTTCCAGAGAGCAGATTTTGGAGACTGGGGTGCAGAAGGACTGTGCAGAGTGCAGTGTTTGGAGACTGAAGTGCAGAAGGACTGTTGCAGAGAGCAGAGGTTGGAGACTGCGGTACAGAAGGACTGTTACAGAGAGCAGAGGTAGAAGCCTGGGGTGCAGAAGTAATGTCACAGAGAGTACAGTTCGAAAACTGGAGTGCATAAGGATCTTATAGAGACCAGATGTTGGAGACTGGGGTGCAGAAGGACTCTCACAGAGAGCAGACGTTGGAGACTGGAGTGCAGAAGAATAGTTGCAGAGAGTAGGGGTTGGAGTCTTGGGTGTAAAAGGACTGTTGCAGAGAGCAGATGTTTGTGACTGGGGTGAAGAAAGACTGTTGCAGAGAGCAGAGGTTGGAGACTGAGTTGCAGAAGGACTGTTACAGAGAGCAAAGTTTGGAAACAGGGGTGAAGAAGGATCTTACAGAGAGCAGAGGTCGGAGACTGAGGTGCAGAAGGACTGTTGCAGAGAGCAGAGGTTGGAGACTGAGGTGCAGAAGGATCATTGTAGAGAGAAGAGGTTGGAGACTGGGGTGCATTAGACCTGTTACAGAGAGCAGAGTTTGGAGACTGGGGTGCAGAAGACCTGGGAGAGAGAAGAATTTAGAGACTTGTGTGCAGAAGAATTGTTACAGATTTCACAGTTTGGAGACTAGGATTCAGAAGGATAGTTTCAGAGATCAGAGGTTTCAGACTGAGGCTTAGAAAGACTTTTACAGAGAGCAGAGTTTGGAGTCTGAGTTAGAGAAGGACTGTTTCAGAGAGCAGATATTGAATCCAGGGGTGCTGAAGGATCGTTGCAGAGAGCACAGGTTGGAGACTGGGGTGCAGAAGGCCTGTTACAGAGAGCAGAGGTTGAAGACTGGGGTGAAGAAGGCCTGTTACAGAGAGCAGAGTTAGGAGACTGGGGTGCAGAAGGACTGTTACAGAGATCAGAGTTTTAAGCATGGGTTCCAGCAGGATCTTACAGAGAGCAGATTTTGGAGACTGAGGTGCAGAAGGACCTTTATACAGAGTAGAGGTTGGAGACTTAGGAGCAGAAGGACTGTTGTAGAGAGCAGAGGTTGGAGACTGAAGTCCAGAAGGATTGTTACAGAGATCAGAGGGTGGAGACTGGGGTGTAGAAGGAGTGTAACAGAGAGCAGTGTTTGAAGATTGGGGTGCAGAAAAACTGTTACTGAGAGCAGAGGTTGGAGACTGGGGTGAAGAAGGACTGTTGCAGAGAGCAGAGTTTGGAGACTTAGGTACAGAAAAACTGTTACAAACAGCAGAGGTTGGAAACTGGGGTGCAGAAGGACCATTGCAGAGAGCTAAAGTTGGAACCTGGCGAGAATAAGGATCGTTGCAGAGAGCAGATGTTGGATACTGGGGTGCAGAAGGACTGTTACAGAGAGCACAGTTTTAAGAATGGGTTGCAGAAGGATCATACAGAGAGCAGATTTTGGAGACTGAGGTGCAGAAAGACTTTTACAGAGAGTAGAGGTTGGAGACTTAGAAACAGAAGGACTGTTGTAGAAAGCAGAGGTTGGAGACTTAGGTCCAGATTGACTGTTACAGAGATCAGAGGGTGGAGACAGGGATGCAGAAAGAGTGTTACAGAGAGCAGAGTTTGGAGATTGGTGTGCAGAACAACTGTTACCGAGAGCAGAGGTTGGAGACTGGGGTGCAGAAGGACTGTTGCAGACAGCAGAGTTTGGAGACTGAGGTGCAGAAGGACTGTTACAAAGAGCAGAGTTCAGAAACTGGGGGGGAAGGAGGACCATTGCAGAGAGCAGAATTTGGAACCTGGGGAGAATAAGGATCGTTGCAGAGAGCAGATGTTGGACACTGGAGTGCAGAAGGAATGTTACAGAGAGCAGATGTTGGAGAGTGAGGTACAGAAGGATCGTTTTTGAGAGCAGATTTTGGAGACTGGGGTGCAGAAGGACCGTTACAGATTTCAGAACTTGGAGATTAAGGTGGAGAAGGATCGTTGCACAGAGCAGAGGTTGAAGAGTGATGTGCAGAAGGATCGCTACAGAGAGCAGAGTTTGGAGACTGGGGTCCAGCAGGACAGTTACAGAGATCACAGGTTGGAGACTGGGGTGCAGAAGAAATGTTACAGAGAGCAGAGTTTGGAAACTGGGGTGCAGAAGAACTGTAGCAGAGAGCAGACGTTGGAGACCGGGATGAAGAAGGATTGTTGCAGAGAGCAGTGGTTTGAGACTGGGGTGTAGAAGGACTGTTGCAGAGAGAAGAGGATGGAGACTGAGGTGCAGAAGGACCGTTAAAGACAGCAGAGGTTGGAGACTGTAGTACAGAAGAACTGTTACAGAGAGCAGATTTTGGAGCCTGGGGTGCAGAAGGACTGTTGCAGAGAACAAAGGTTGGAAACTTGGGTGCAGAAGGATTGTTACAGAGAGCAGAGGTTGAAAACTGAGGTGCAGAACGATCGTTGCAGAGAGCAGAGGTTGGAGACTGGGGTGCGGAAGGACTGTTGCAGAGAGCAGAGTTTGAAGACTTAGGTGCAGAAAGATCATTGCAGAGAGAAAAGGTTGGAGACTGGGGTGCAGAAGGCCTTTTACAGAGAGCAGAATTTGGAGACTGGGGTGTAGAAGACATGTATCAGAGAGCAGAGTTTGGAGACTGGTGTGCAAAAGGATTGTTACAGATAGCACTGTTTGGAGACTGGGGTGCAGAAGACATGTTACAGAGAGCAGACTTTGGAGACTGGGGTGCAGAAGGACCGTTGCAGAGAGCAGATGTTGGACACTGGGGTGGAGAAGGACTGTTACAAAGAGCAGACGTTGGAGACTGATGTGCAGTAGGATTGTTACAGAGAGCAGAGGTGGAGACTGGGTGGCAGAAGGACCATTACAGAAAGCAAAGGTTGGAGACTGAGGTGAAGAAAAACTTTTACAGAGAGCAGAGTTTGGATATTGGGGTGCAGAAGGACTGCTACAGAGAGCAGAGTTTGGAGACTGGAATGAAAAAGAATCTTCCAGAGAGCAGAGTCTGTACACTGGTGTGCAGAAGGACTGTTTCAGAGAGCAGAGGTTGGAGACTGATTTGCAGAAGTATCATTGCAGAGAGAAGAGTTTGAAGACTGGGGTGGAGAAGGACTGTTACAGAGAGCAGAGGTTGGAAACTGAGGTGCAGAAGGATCATTGCAGAGAGAAGTGGTTGGAGACTGGGGTGCATTAGGCCTGTTTCAGAGAGCAGAGTTTGGAGACTGGGGTGCAGAAGACCTGGGAGAGAGAAGAATTTAGAGACTTGTGTGCAGAAGGATTGTTACAGATTGCACAGTTTGGAGACTGGGGTGCAGAAGGATCGTTGCAGAGATCAGAGGTTTCAGACTGAGGCTTAGAAGGACTTTTACAGAGAGCAGAGGTTGGAGTCTGAGTTGGAGAAGGATTGTTTCAGAGAGTAGATATTGAATCCTGGGGTGCTGAAGGATCGTTTCAGAGAGCACAGGTTGAAGACTTGGGTGCAGAAAGCCTGTTACAGAGAGCAGAGGTTGAAGACTGGGGTGCAGAAGGCCTGTTACAGAGAGCAGAGTTAGGAGACAGGGGTGCATAAGGACTGTTACAGAGACCAGAGTTTTAAGCATGGGTTGCAGCAGGATCTTATAGAGAGCAGATTTTAGAGACTGAGGTGCAGAAAGACTTTTATAGAGAGTAGAGGTTGGAGACTTAGGAGTAGAAGGACTGTTGTAGAGAGCAGAGGTTGGAGACTGAAGTCCACAAGGAATGTTATAGAGATCAGAGGGTGGAGACTGGGGTGCAGAAGGAGTGTAACAGAGAGCAGAGTTTGGAGATTGGGGTGCAGAAAAACTGTTATCGAGAGCAGAGGTTGGAGACTGGGGTGAAGAAGGACTGTTGCAAAGAGCAGAGTTTGGAGACTTAGGTGCACAAGGACTGTTACAAAGATCAGAGGTCGGAAACTGGGGTGTAGAAGGACAATTGCAGAGAGCAGAAGTTGGAACCTGGCGAGAATTAGGATCGTTGCAGAGAGCAGATGTTGGACACTGGGGTGCAGAAGGACTGTTACAGAGACCATAGTTTTAAGACTGGGTTGCAGAAGGATCTTACAGAGAGCAGATTTGGAGACTGAGTTGCAGGATGACTGTTAAAGAGAGTAGAGTTTGGAGACTTCGGAGCAGTAGGACTGTTGTAGAGAGCAGAGTTTGGAGACTGAGGTCCAGAATGATTGTTACAGAGATCAGAGGGTGGAGACTGGGGTGCAGAAGGAATGTAACAGAGAGCAGAGTTTGGAGATTGGGGTGCAGAACAACTGTTACCGAGAGCAGTGGTTGGAGACTGGGGTGCAGAAGGACTTTTGCAGAGAGCAGAGTTTGGAGACTTAGGAGCAGAAGGACTGTTGAAGAGAGCAGAGTTTGGAGACTGAGGTCCAGAAAGATTGTTACAGATATCAGAGGGTTGAGACTGGGGTGCAGAAGGAGTGTTACAGAGAGCAGAGTTTGGAGATTGGGGTGCAGAACAACTGTTGCCGAGAGCAGAGGTTGGAGACTGGGGTGCAGAAGGACTGTTGCAGACAGCAGAGTTTGGAGACTGAGGTGCAGAAGGACTGTTACAAAGAGCAGAGTTCGGAAACTGGGGGGGCAGGAGGACCATTGCAGAGAGCAGAATTTGGAACTTGGGGAGAATAATGATCGTTGCAGAGAGCAGATGTTGGACACTGGAGTGCAGAAGGACTGTTACAGAGAGCAGATGTTGGAGACTGAGGTGCAGAAGGATCATTTCAGAGAGAAGAGGTTGAAGACTGGGGTGCAGAAGGACCGTTACAGATTTCAGAACTTGGAGATTAAGGTGGAAAAGGATCGTTGCACAGAGCAGAGTTTGAAGAGTGAGGTGCAGAAGGATCGCTACCGACAGCAGAGTTTAGAGACTGGGGTCCAGCAGGACAGTTACAGAGATCACAGGTTGGAGACTGGGATGCAGAAGAAATGTTACAGAGAGCAGAGGTTGGAAACTGGGGTGCAGAAGAACTGTAGCAGAGAGCAGACGTTGGAGACTGGGATGGAGAAGGATTGTTGCAGAAAGCAGAGATTGGAGACTGGGGTGTAGAAGGACTGTTGCAGAGAGAAGAGGATGGAGACTGGGGTGTAGAAGGACCGTTACAGACAGCAGAGGTTGGAGACTGTAGTACAGAAGGACTGTTACTAAGAACAGAGTTTGGAGACTGGGTTCAGAAGGATTATTGCACAGAGCAGAGATTTCAGACTGAGGTACACAAGAACTGTTGCAGATAGCAGATGTTGTAGACTGGGTTACACAAGGACTGTTACAGCGAACACAGGTATAAAACTTGGGTGCAGAAGGTTCGTTGCAGAGAGCAGAGGTTAGAGACCAGGGTGCAGATGGACTGACACAGAGAGCAGAGTTTGGAGACTGGGGTGCAGAAGGCCTGTTACAGAGAGCAGAGTTTGGAGATTGGGGTAATGAAGAACTGTTCCAGAAAGCAGAGTTTGGAGACTGGGTTGCAGAAGGATCTTAAAGAGAACAGAGGATGGAGACTGAAGTGCAGAAGCACTGTTACAGAGAGTGGAGGTGGGAGACTGAGGTGCAGAAGGACAGTTGCAGATAATAGAGAATGGAGACTGAGGTGCAGAAGGACTGTTGCAGAGAGCACAGGTTTTAGACTGTGACGTAGAAGGACTGTTGCAGAGAGTAGACGTTGGAGATGGGGCTCCAGAAGGACTGTAGCAGAGAGCAGACTTAAAGACTAAGGTGCAGAAGTACAGTTACACAGATCAGAGGTTGGAGATTAGGGTGCAGAAGTACTGACACAGAAAGCAGAGGTTCGAGACTCAGGTGCCGAAGTAACCTTAGAGAGAGCAGAGGTTGGAGAATGCAGTACAGAAAAACTGTTACAGAGAGCAGAGATTGGAGACTGGGGTGGAGAATGACTGTTGAAGAGAGCAGATGTTGGAGACTCGGGTGCAAAAGGACTGCTGCAGAGAGTAGAAGATGGAGAGTGGGGTGAAGAAAAACTGTTGCAGAGACCAAAGTTTGCAGACTGAGTTGCAGAAGGACTGATGTAGGGAACAGATGTTGGAGCCTGGGATGCAGAAGGATCGTTTAGGCGAGCAGAGTATGGAGACTAGGGGTGTAAAAGGACTTTTGCAGAGAGCAGATGTTGGAGACTTGGGTGCAGAAGGACTCTTGCATAGAGCAGTGATTGGAGACTGAGGTACAGAAGTACTGTTACAGAGAGCAGAAGTTGGAGACTGGAGTGCAGATGGATTATTGCAGAGAGCAGAGTTTTCAGATTGTGGTACAGAAGAACCATTTCAGGAATCAGATGTTGGAGACTTGGGTTCACAAGGACTGTTGCAGCTAGCAGATATTTGAGACTGGGGTGCAGAAGGATCGTTGCAGAGAGCAGATGTTTGAGACTTAGGTGCAGAAGGACTGTTGCAGAGAGCAGAGGTTGGAGACTGAGGTGCAGAAGGACTGTTTCAGAAAGCAGAGTTTAAAGACTGGGTTGCAGAAGGACTGTTACAGAGAGGAGACTTTGGAGACTGGGTTTCAGAAAATTCTTACAGAGAAAAGAGTTTGGAGACTGAGGTGCAGAAGGACTGTTGCTGAGAGTAGAGTTTGGAGATTGGCATGCAGAAGAACTGTTGCAGAGAGCAGAGGTTTTAGAATGCAATGTAGAAGGACTGTTGCAGAGAGTAGAGTTTGGAAATTGGGGACCAGAAGGAGTGTAGCAGAGAGCAGAGGTTGGAGACTAAGATGCAGAAGTACAGTTACACAGAGCATAGTTTGGAGACTGGGGTGCAGAAGGACTGACACAGAAAGTAGAGGTTGGAGACTCGGGTGCATAAGTACCCTTACCGAAAGCAGAGTTTGGAGAATGCAGTACAAATGGACTGTTACAGAGAGCAGCAGTTGAAGACTGGTGTGGAGTATGACTGTTGCAGAGAGTAGAGGATGGAGACTGGGGTGCAGAAGAACTGTTGCAGAGAGCAGAGGTTTTACATTGGGATGTAGAAGGACTGTTGCAGAGAGTAGAGGTTGCAGACTAAGGTGCAGAAGGACAGTTACACAGATCACAGGTTGGAGACTGGGGTTCAGAAGGACTGATACAGAAACCAGAGGTTGGAGACTCGGGTACAGAAGTACCCTTACAAAGAGCAGAAGTTGGAAAATGCAGTACAAAAGGAATATTACAGAGAGCAGAGTTCGGAGACTGGGGTGGAAAATGACTGTTGCAGAGAGCAGATGTTGGAGACTGGGGTGCAAAAGGACTGTTGCAGAGAGCAGAGGATGGAGACTGTGGTGCAGCAGGACTGTTGTAGAGAGCAGACGTTGCAGACTGAGTTGCAGAAGGACTGTTACAGAGGGCAGAGTTTGGAGACTGTAGTGCAAAATGACTGATACAGAAAGCAGATGTTGGGTACTGGGGTGCATAAGGACCCTAACGGAAAACAGAGGTTGAAGACTGTGGTACAGAAGGACTGTTACAGAGAGCAGAGTTTTGAGACTGGGGTGCAGAAGAACTGATGTAGAGAACAGAAGTTGGAGACTGGGTGCAGAAGTATCGTTGGAGCGAGCAGAGAATGGAGACTGGAGTGTAGAAGGACTGTTGCAGAGAGCAGAGTTTGAAAACTGGGGTGTCGAAGGACTGTTTCAGAGAGCAGATGTTGGAGACTTGGGTGCAGAAGGACTGTTGCATAGAGCAGAGTTTGGAGAATGAGGTACAGAAAGACTTTTAAAGAGAGTAGAGGTTGGTGACTGGAGGTCAGATGGATTATTGCAGAGAGCAGAGTTTTCAGACTGAGGTACAGAAGAACTGTTGAAGAGAGCAGATGTTGAAGACGGGGTTCAAAAGGACTATTACAGCGAGCAGAGGTTTGAGAATGCTGTGCCAAAGGATCTTTACAGAAAGCAGAGCTTAAAAACTGAGGTGCAGAAGGATCATTGAGGAGACCAGAGGTTTGAGAGTGGGGTGCAGAAGGATTATTACAGAGAGCAGAGTTTGGAGACTGGAGTGCAAAAGGAATGTTGCAGAGAGCAGAGGTTGGAGACTTGGGTGCAGAAGGACTGTTGCAGAAAACAGAGGTTGGAGACTGAGGTGCAGAAGGACTGATAGAGAAAGCAGATGTTGGAGACTGGAGTGCAGAAAAACCGTTACAGAGAGCAGAGGTTGGAGAATCCGGTACAGAAGGACTGTTACAGAGAACAGAGTTTGGAGACTGGGGTGCAGAAGGACTGATAGAGAAAGCAGATATTGGAGACTGGGATGCGGAAGGCCCGTTAAAGAGAGCAGAAGTTGGAGAATCCGGTACAGAAGGACTGTTACAGAGAACAGAGGTTGGAGAGTGGGGTGCAGAAGACTGTTACAGAGAGCAGTGGTTGGAGACTGAGGTGAAGAATTATTGTTACAGAGAGCAGAGTTTAAAGACTGGGTTGCAAAAGTACTGTTACAGTGAGCAACGGTTGGAGACTGGTGTGCAGAAGAATCCTTGCAGAGAGTAGAGGTTGGAGACTGGGGTGCAGAAGGCCTCTTACAGAGAGCAGAGTTTGGAGACTGGGGTGCACAAGGCCTGTTTCAGAGAGCAGAGGTTGGAGACTGGAGTGCAGAAGGACTGTTACAGAGAGCAGAATTTGCAGACTGGGTTTCAGAAGGGTCTTACAGAGAGATGAGGTTGGAGACTGAGGTACAGAAGGACTGTTGCAGAGAGCAGACGTTTGAGACTGGGGTGCAGAAGGATCGTTGGGGCGAGCAGTGTTTAGAGACTGGGGTGTCGATGGACTGTTGAAGAGAGCAGAGGTTGGAGTCTGGGGTGTAGAAGGACTGTTTCAGAGAGAAGGTGTTGGAGACTTGTTTGCAGAAGGACTGTTTCATATAGCAGAGATTGGAGACTGAGGTACAGAAGGACTGTTACAGAGAGCAGAGTTTGAAGACTGGGGTGCAGATGGATTATTGCAGAGAGTAGAGTTTTCAGACTGAGGTACAGAAGAACTTTTGCAGAGAGAAGATGTTGGAGACTGGGGTTCACAAAAACTGTTGCAAAGAGCAGAGGTTGGAGACTGGTGTGCAGAAAGATCTTTGAAGAGAGCAGAGGTTGGAGAATGAGGTGCAGAAGGATCATTGCAGAAAGCACAGGTTGGAGACTGGGGTGCAGAAGCAATGTTGTAGGGAGCAGTAATTAGAGACTTGGGTGCAGAAGGACTGTTGCAGTAAGAAGAGGTTAGAGACTGAGGTGCAGAAAGACTGTTACATTGAGCAGAGTTTGGAGACTGGGGTGCAGAAGGACTGAGAGAGAAAGCAGATGTTGGAGACTTGGGGGAAGAAGGACCCTTACAGAGAGCAGAGGTTGGAGACTCTGGTACAGAAGGACTGTTACTGAGAGCAGAATTTGGAGACTGGGGTGATGAAGGACTGTTACAGAGAGCAGAGTTTGGAGACTGGGTTGCAGAAGGATCTTACAGAGAGCAGAGTTTGGAGACTGAAGTGCAAAAGCACTGTTACAGAGAGTGGAGGTTGGAGACTGAGGTGCAGAAGGACAGTTGCAGAGAGCAGAGTTTAGAGACTGAGGTGCAGAAGGATTGTTACAGAGAGCAGAGGTTGGAGACTGTGGTGCAGAAGGACTGTTGCAGAGAGGAGAGGTTTTAGACTAGGATGTAGAAGGACTGTTGCAGAGAGTAGACGTTGGAGATTGGGCTCCAGAAGGACTGTAGCAGAGCGCAGACTTGGAGACTAAGGTGCAGAAGTACAGTTACACAGAGCAGAGGTTGGAGATTGGGGTGCAGAAGGACTGATACAGAAAGCAGAGGTTCGAAACTCAGGTGCAGAAGTACCCTTAGAGAGAGCAGAGGTTGGAGAATGCAGTACAGAAGAACTGTTACAGAGAGCAGAGATTGGAGACTGGGGTCGAGAATGACTGTTAGAGAGAGCAGATGTTGGAGACTGGGGTGCAAAAGGACTGCTGCAGAGAGCAGAAGATGGACAGTGGGGTGAAGAAGGACTGTTGCAGAGACCAGAGGTTGCATCTGAGATTCAGAATGACTGATGTAGGGAACAGATGTTGGAGCCTGTGGTGCAGAAGGATCTTTTAGGCGAGCAGAGTATGGAGACTAGGGTGTAGAAGGACTTTTGCAGAGAGCAGATGTTGGAGACTTGGGTGCAGAAGGACTGTTGCATAGAGCAGTGATTGGAGACTGAGGTACAGAACACTGTTACAGAGAGCAGAAGTTGGAGACTGGGGTGCAGATGGATTATTGCAGACTGCAGAGTTTTCAGACTGAGGTATAGAAGAAGTGTTGCAGGAAGCAGATGTTGGAGACTTGGGTTCACAAGGACTGTTGCACCTCGCAGATGTTTAGACTGGGGTGCAGAGGGGTCATTGTAGAGAGCAGAGGTTGGAGACTGAGGTGCAGAAGGATAGTTGCAGACAGCAGAGGTTCGAGACTGGGGTTCAGAAGGATCCTTACAGAGAGCAGAGTTTGGAGACTGTGGTGCAGAAGGACTTTTACAGAGAGCACAGGTTGGAGACTTGGGTGCAGAAGAAATGTTGCAGAGAGCAGTGGTTGGAGATTTGTTTGCAGAAGGACTGTTGCAGAAAGCAGAGATTGGAGACTGAGGTGCAGTAGGACTTTTGCAGAGAGCAGAGGTTTAAGACTGGGGTGCAGAATGACTGTTACAGAGAGGAGACGTTGGAGACTGCGTTTCAGAAGGATCTTACAGAGAAAAGAGTTTGGAGACTGAGGTGCAGAAGGACTGTTACAGAAAGCGAAGTTTTGAGACTGGGGTGCAGAAGGATCGTTACAGAAAGCAGAGGTTGAAGACTGGGGTGTAGACGGACTTTTACAGAGAGCAATGGTTTTATACTGGGGAGCAGAAGGAATGTTGCAGAGAGCAGAGGTTGGAGACTGAGATTCAGAAATACTGTTGCTGAGAGTAGAGGTAGGATATTGGCGTGCAGAAAGTCTGTTGAAGAGAGCAGAGGTTTTAGACTGCACTGTTGAAGGACTGTTGCAGAGAGTAGAGTTTGGAAATTGGGGTCCAGAAGGAGTGTAGCACAGAGCAGAGGTTGGAGACTAAGTTGCAGAAGAATCGTTGCAGAGAGCAGAGGTTCGAGACTGGGGTGTAGAAGGACTGTTTAAGAGAGCAGATGTTAGAGACTTGTGCAAAGAAGGAGTTTTGCATAGAGCAGAGATTGGAGATTGAGGTACAGACGGACTGTTACAGAGAGCAGAGGTTGGAAACTGGGTTGCAGATGGAGGATTACAGAGAGCGGAGTTTTCAGACTTAGGTTCTGAAGAACTATTTTACAAAGCAGATGTTGGAGACTGGGGTTCACAAGGACATTTGCAGTGAGCAGAGTTTTGAGACTGGGGTGCAGAAGGATCATTGCAGAGAGCAAAGGATGGAGACTGAGGTGCACACGAAACGTTGAAGACAGCAGAGGTTCGAGACTGGGGTGCAGAAAGATTGTTACAGAGAGCGGAGTTTGGAGACTGGAGTGCAGAAAGATTTTTACAGAGAGCCCAGTTTGGAGACTGGGGTGCAAAAAAGTGTTGCAGAGAGCAGAGTTTGGAGACTTGGTTGCAGAAAGACTGTTGCAGAAAGCAGAGTTTGGAGATTGAGGTGCAGAAGGACTGTTGCAGAGAGCAGAGGTTAAAGACTGAAGTGCAGAAGGATAGTTACAGATAGTAGACGTTGGAAACTGATTTTCAGAACGATCTTACAGAGAAAAGAGTTTGGAGACTGCGGTGCAGAAGGACTGTTACAGAGAGTGGATGTTTGAGACTAGGGTGCCGAATGATCATTACAGAGAGCAGAGGTTGGAGACTGGGGTGTACACGGACTTTTACACAGAGCATAGGTTTGATACTGGGGTGCAGAAGGAATGTTGCAGAGAGCAGAGTTTGGAGACTGGGGTTCAGAAGGACTGTTGCTGAAAGCAGAGGTTGGAGACTGAGGTGCAGAAGGACTGTTACAGAGAGCAGAGTTTTGATACTGGGTTGCAGAAGGACTGACAAAGAAAGCAGATGTTGGAGACTGGGGGGCTGAATGACTGTTATGGAGAGCAGAGTTTGGAGAATGGGGTGCAGAAGGATCGTTGGAGACAGCAGAGTTTCCGGACTGAGGTGCAGAAGGACTGTTGCAGAGATCAGATGTTGGAGACTTGGGTCCAGAAGGACTGTTGCACAGAGCAGACTTTAGAGATGGGATTCAGAAGGATCGTTGCAGAAAGCAGAGGTTGGACACTGGGTTGCAGAAGGACTGTTACACAGAGCAGAGGTTGAAGCCTAAGGTGAAGAAGGACTGTTACAGAGATCAGATGTGGGAGATAGGGGTGCAGAACTGATACAGAGCTGAAGTTGGAGACTGAGGTACAGAAGAACTGTTACAGAGAGCAGAGGTTGGAGACTCGGGTGCAGAAAGATTATTGCAGAGAGCAGAGTTTTCAGACTGAGATACAGAAGAACTGTTGCAGAGCGCAGATGTTGGAGATTGGGGTGCACAAGGACTGTTGCAGTGAGCAGAGGTTGGGGAATGGGGTGCAGAGGGATCGTTGCAGAGAGCAGAAGTTGGAGAATGGGGTGTAGAAGGACTGATACAGAGAGCAGAGTTTGGAAACTGGGTTTCAAAAGGTCTTTTACAGAGAGCAGAGTGTGGAGACTGGGTTGCAGAAGGATCTTACATAGAGCAGAGGTTGGAGACTTAGGTGTAGAAGCAGTGTATCTGGGAGTAGAGGTTGGAGACTCAGGTGCAGAAGGACCATTGCAGAGAGCAGAGATTGTAGACGGAGGTGCAGAAGGATTGTTAGAGAGAGTAGAGGTTGAAGACTGGGGTCTAGAAAAACTGTAGCAGAGAGCAAAGGTTGGAGACTAAGGTGCAGAGGGATAGTTACACAGAGCACAGGTTGGAGACTGGGGTGCAGAAGGACTGATACAAAAAGCAGAGGTTGGAGACTCGGGTGTAGAGGTATCCTTACAGAGAGCAGATGTCGGAGAATGCAGTACAAAAGGACTGTTAGAGAGAGCAGAGGTTGGAGACTGGGGTGCAAAAGGACTGTTGCAGAGAGCAGAGGATGGAGACTGGGGAGCAGTAGGACTGTTGCAGAGAGTAGAGGTTGCAGACTGACTTGCAGAAGGACTGTTACAGAGGGAAGAGTTTTGAGATTGTGGTGCAAAACCACAGATACAGGAAGCACAGGTTGGATACTGGGGTGCAAAAGGACTATTACGGAAAACAGTAGTTGGAGACTGCGGTAGAGAAGGACGGTTACAGAGAGCAGAGGTTGGAGACTGGGGTGCAAAGAACTGATGTAGAGACCAGAGGTGGGATACTTGCGTGCTGAAGGATCGTTGGGGCGAGCAGAGTATGGAGACTGGGGTGTAGAAGGACTGTTCCCAAGAGCAGAGTTTGGAGACTGGGGTGTAGAAGGACTGTTTCAGAGAGCATATGTTGGAGACTTGGGTGCAGAAGGACTGTTGCATAGAGCAGAGGTTGGAGACTGAGGTAAAGAAGAACTGTTAAAGAGAGCAGAGGTTGGAGACAGGGGTGCAGAAGGACTGTTGAATCGAGCAGAATTTTGAGACTAGGGTGCAGAAGGATCGTTGCAGAGATCAGAGGTTGTAGACTGGGGTGCAGAAGGATGGTTACAGAAAGCAGAATTTGGAGACTGAGGTGAAGAAGGACTTTTAAGAGAGCAGAGGTTGGAGACTGTGGGGCAGAAGGACTGATACAGAAAGCAGAGGTTCTAGACTGAGGTGCAGAAGGATTGTTGCAGAGATCATAGTTTGGAGACTGGGGTAGAGAAGGACTGTTGCAGAGAGCAGATTTTGGAGACTTTGGTGAAGAAGGATCGTTGGTGCGAGCAGAGTATGGAGACTGGGGTGTAGAAGGACTGTTGCAGAGAACAGAGGTTGGAGTCTGAGGTGCAGAAGGACCATTGCAGAAAGCAGAGGTTGGAGACTGGGTTTCAGAAGGATCTTACAGAGAGTAGAGTTTGGACACTGTGGTGCAAAAGGACTGTTGCAGGAAGCAGAGGTTGGAGATTGGGGCACAGAAGTACTTTTGCAGAGAACAGAGGTTGGATTCTGAGGTGCAGAAGGACTTTTACAGAGAGCAGAGTTTGGAGACTGGTGTGCAGAATGAGTGACAAATATCGCAGAGTTTGGAGACTCGGGTTTAGAAGGACTGTTACAGAGAGCAGAGGTTAGAGACTGCAGTACAGAAGGACTGTTACACAGAGCAGAGGTTGAAGACTGGGGTGCAGAGGGATTGTTGCAGAGAGCAGAAGTTGCAGAGTGAGGTGCAGAAGGACTGTTACAGAGAGCAGAGTTAGGAGACTCTGGTGCAGAAGGACTGATACAGAAAGCAGAGTTTTAAGACTGGGGTGTAGAAGGCCTGTTGAAGAGAGCAGAGTTTGGAGACTGGGTTGGAGAAGGACTGCTGCAGACAGCAGATTTTGAAAACTGAGGTGCAGAAGGAATGTTGCAGAGAGCAGAAATTAGAGAATGGGTTGCATATGGACTATTGCAGAGAGCAGAGTTTGCAGACTGAGGTGCAGAAAGCCTGATACAGACAGCAGAGTTTTGAGAATGTGGTGCAAATGTACTGATACAGAAAACAGAGGTTGGAGAATTTGGTGCAGAAGGACCCTTACAGAGAACAGAGTTTGGAGACTGCAGTACAGAACGACTTTTACAGAGAGCAGAGGTTTTAGACTGGGGTGCAGAGTATCTATTGTAGCAATCAGAATTTGAAGACTGGGGTGCAGAAAGACCATTGCAGAAAGCAGAGTTTAGAGACTGAGTTTCAGAAGGATCTTACAGAGAGCAGAGTTTGGACACTGAGGTGCATAAGGACTGTTGCAGGGAGCAGAGGTTGGAGATTGGGGTGCAGAAGTACTGTTGCAGAGAGCAGAGG
Source organism: Ictidomys tridecemlineatus (assembly GCF_052094955.1). Lineage (NCBI taxonomy): Eukaryota > Metazoa > Chordata > Mammalia > Rodentia > Sciuridae > Ictidomys > Ictidomys tridecemlineatus. The sequence goes on along the minus strand of NW_027522899.1, from coordinate 20,045 downwards.
TTGGAGTCTGAGGTGCAGAAGGACTGTTACAGAGAACAGACGTTGGAGAGTGCAGTACAGAAAAACTGTTACAGAGAGCAGAGTTTGGAGACTGTGGTGGAAAAGGATTGTTAGAGAGAGCATATTTTGGAGACTGGGGTGAGGAAGGACTGTTGCAGAGAGAAGAGGTTGACGACTGGGTTGCAGAAGGACTGTTGTAGAGAGCAGAGGTTGCAGAGTGAGGTGCATAAGGACTGTTACAGAGAGCAGAGTTTGGAGACTTTGGTGAAGAAAGACTTATACAGAAAGCAGAGGTTGGAGACTGGGGTGCAGAAGGACCCTTATTGATAACAGAGTTTGAAGACTGCGGTACAGAAGAACTGTTGTAGAGAACAAGGTTGGAGACTGGGCTGCAGAGAGACCATTGCAGAGAGCAAACTTGGAGACTAGGGGTGCAGAAAGAATGTTACAGAGAAGAAAGTTTGGAGACTGGGGTGCAGAAGGAATTTTGCAGAGAGCAGACGTTGGAGAATGGGGTGAAGAAAGATCGTTGCACAGAGTAGATTATGCAGACTGGGGTATAGAAGGACTGTTCTAGAGAACAGAGGTTGGAGAGTGGGGTGCAGAAGGACTGTTACAGAGAGCAGACGTTGAAGCCTGGCGTGCAGAACACTGGATACAGAAAGCAGAGTTTGAAGACTGGGTTGCAGAAGGACTGATACAGAAAGCAGTGGTTGGAGATGGGGTGCACAAGGACACTTATGGAGAACAGAGGTTGGAGACTGCGGTACAAAAGGACTGTTACAGAGAGTAGAGGTTGGAGACTGGGGTGCAGAAGGACTATTGCAGAAAGCAGAGGTTGGAGACTAGGTTTTAGAAGGTTCTTACAGAGAGCAGAGTTCGGACACTGAGGTGCGGAAGGACTGTTTCAGAGAGCAGAGGTTGGAGATTGGGGCGCAGAAGTACTGTAGCAAAGAGCAGAGGTTGGAGTCTGAGGTGCAGAAGGACTGTTACAGAGAGCAGAGTTTAGAGACCAGGGTACAGAAGGACTGATAAAGAAAGGAGAGTTTGGAGACTGGGGTGCAGAAGGACCATTACAGAGAGCAGAGGTTGGAGACTGCAGTATACAAAGACTGTTACAGAGAGCAGAGGTTGGAGACTGCTGTAGAAAAGGACAGTTACAGAGAACATACTTTGGAGACTGGGGTGAGGAAGGACTGTTGCAGAGAGAAGACGTTGACGACTGGGTTGCAGAAGGACTGTTGCCGAAAACAAAGGTTTCAGAGTGAGGTGCAGAAAAACTCTTACAGAGAGCAGAGTTTAAAGACTGTGGTGAAAAAAGACTGATACAGAAAGCAGAGGTTGGGGACTGGGGTGCAGAAAGACCCTTATGAAGAACAGAGTTTGAAGACTGCGGTACAGAAGAACTGTTGTAGAGAACAAGGTTGGAGACTGGGCTGCAGAGAGACCATTGCAGAGAGCAAACATAGAGACTGGGGTGCAGAAGGAATGTTACAGAGAGGAAAGTTTGGAGACTGGGGTGCAGAAAGAATTTTGCAGAGAGCAGACGGTGGAGACTGGGGTGCAGAAAGATCGTTGCACCGAGTAGATTATGGAGACTGGGGTATAGAAGGACTGTTCTAGAGAACAGAGGTTGGAGAGTGGGGTGCAGAAGGACTGTTACAGAGAGCAGACGTTGAAGCCTGGCGTGCAGAACACTGGATACAGAAAGCAGAGTTTGAAGACTGGGTTGCAGAAGGATTGATACAGAAAGCAGAGGTTGGAGATGGGGTGAACAAGGACCCTTACAGAGAACAGAGGTTGGAGACTGCGGTACAGATGGACTGTTACAGAGAGTAGAGGTTGGAGACTGGGGTGCAGAATAAATGTTTTAGAGAACAGAGGTTGGAGAGTCTGGTGCTGAAGGACCATTGCAGAAAGCATAGATTGGAGACTGGGTTTCAGAAGGATCTTACAGAGAGCAGAGTTTGGACACTGAGGTCCAGAAGGACTGTTGCAGAGAGCAGAGGTTCGAGATTGGGGCGCATAAGGACTGTTGCAGAGAGCAGAGTTTGAAGTCTGAGGTGCAGAAGGACTGTTTCAGAGAACAGAGGTTGGAGACTTCTGTGGAAAAATACTGTTTCAGAGAGAAGATTTCAGAGCCTGGGGTGAGGAAGGACTGTTGCAGAGAGAAGAGTTTTAAGACTGGGGTGCAGAAGGACTGTTGCAGAGAGCAGAGGTTACAGAGTGAGGTGCAGAAGGACTGTTACAGAGAGCAGAATTTGGAGACTGGGGAGAAAGAGGATTGTTACAGAGGCCAGAGTTTTTATACTGGGTTACAGGAGGATCTTATATAGAGCAGGGTTTGGAGACTGAGGTGCAGTAGGACTGTTACAGAGAGCAGAGTTTGGAGACTTGGGTGCAGAAGGACCATTACAGAGAGTAGAGGTTTGAGACTACAGTACAGAAGGACTGTTACAAAGAGCAGAGTTTGGAGAGGGGGGTGTAGAAGTACTGTTACAGAGAGAAGAGGTTGGAGTATGGGGTGCAGAATAAGTGTTGTAGAAAACAGAGTTTGGAGACTTGGGTGCAGAAGGACCATTGTAGAAAGCAGAGGTTGGAGACTGGGTTTCAGAAGTATCTTACAGAGAGCAGAGGTTAGAGACTGAAGTGCAGAAAGATACTTGCAGAGAGCAGAGTTTTCAGACTTAGGTGCAGAAAGACTGTTGAGAGTGCAGACGTTAAAGACTGGGTTGCAGAAAGACGGTTGCAGAGAGGAGATGTTTGAGGCTAGAGTGCAGAAGGACTCTTACAAAGAGCAGAGGTTGGAGACTGAGTTGCAGAAGGACAGAATCTTCTGCAACCCAGTCTCCAAACTCTGCTCTCTGTAACAGTTTTAATGCTCCCCAGTACCAAACTCTGCTCTCTGTAAGAGGCCTTCTGCACCACAGTCATCAACCTCTGCTCTCTGCAACGATCCTTCTGCACATCAGTCTTTAACCTCTGCTCTCAGAAACGGTCCTTATGCACCCCAGGTTCCAAAGTCTGCTCTCTGCAACAGTCCTTCTGTACCCCAGTCCCCAACCTCAGCTCTTTAAAAGATCCTTCTGCACCCAAGTCTCCAAACTCTACTCTCTGTAACAGTCCTTCTGCACCCCAGACTCCAACCTATGCTCTCTGTAACAACCCTTCTGCACATTAGTCTTTATCCTCTGCTCTAAGCAATGGTCCTTATGCACCCCAGTCTCCAACTTCTGTTCTCTGCAACAGTTCTTCTGCACCACAGTCTGCATCATCTGCTCTCTGTAAGAGTCCTTCTGTACTGCAGTCTCCAACCTCTGCTCTCTGTAACGGTCCTTCTGGACCCCAGTATCTCACCTCTGTTTGTCGGTATCAGTCCTTCTGCACCCCAGTCTCCAAACTCTGCTCTCTGTAACATTCCTTCTGCACCTCAGTCTCCAATCTCTGCTCTCTGTATCAGTCCTTCTGCACCCCTGTTTCCAAACTCTGCTCTCTGAAAAAGTCCTTCTTCACCTCAATATTCAACAACTGCTTTCTGTAACAGTCCTTTAACACCCCAGTCTCCAAACTCTGCTCTCTGGAACAGTCCTTCTATACCCCAGTCTCCATATCTGCTCTCTGCAACGATCCTTCTGCACCTCAGTCTCCAAGGTCTGCTCTGCAACAGACTCTCTACAATTCAGTCTCCAACCTCTGCTCTCTGAAAGATCCTTTTGTACCCCAGTTTCCAAATTCTGCTCTCTGTAACATTCTTTCTGCCCCCCAGTCTCCAACCTCAGCTCTCTGCAATGGTCCCTCTGCACCCCAGTCTCCAACCTCATTCTCAAAAACAGTTCTTCTGTACCACAGTCTTCAACAACTGTTATCTGTAAGTCCTTCTTCACCCTAGTCTCCAAACTCTGTTTTCTGTATCACTGCTTCTGCACCACAGTCTCCAAGCTCTGCTGTCTATAACAGTCCGTCTGCAACTGACTCTGCAACCTCTGCTCTCTGCAACAATCCTTCTTCACCCCAGTATTCAACTTCTGCTCTCTGTAACAGTCCTTCTGAACTGCAGTCTTCAAACTCTACTCTCTGTAACGGTTCTTCTGCACCCGAGTCTCCAAACTCTGCATTATGTATCAGTCATTCTGCACCCCAGTCTCCTAACTCTGCTCTCTTTAACAGTCTTCTGCACCTCAGATTCCAACATCTGTTCTCTGCAACAGTCCTACTGCGCCCCAATCTCCAACCTCTGCTCTCTGCAACAATCCTTATGCACCTCAGTGTCCAAACTCTGCTCTCTGTAAGATCCTTCTGAAACCCAGTCTCCAACCTCTGCTTTCTGTAATGGTCCTTCTGCACCCTAGTCTTCAATCTCTGATCTCTACAATAGTTACTCTGCACCCCAGCCTAAAGCCTCTGCTCTCTGTAACAGTCCTTCTGTACTGCAGTCTTCAAACTCTGTTCGCTGTAAGGGTCCTTCTGCACCACATTCTCCAACCTCTGCTTTCTGTATCAGTCCTTTTGCACCACATTCTAGAAACTCTGCTGTCTGTATGAGTCCTTCTGCACCTCAGTCTGCAACCTCTGCTCTCTGCAATAGTCCATATGCACCCGAGTCTCTAATTTCTGATCTCTGTAACATTCCTTCTGCGCCACAGTCTCCAACATCTGCTGTCTGCAACAGTCCTTCTCCAACCCAGTCTCCAAACTCTGCTCTCTGCAACAGTCCTTCTTCACCCTTGTCTCCAACCTCTGCTTTCGGTGTCAGTCCTTCTGCACCACAGTCTCCAAACTTTGTTCTCTGTAACAGTCCTTCTGCACCTCACTCTGCAACCTCTGCTCTCTGCAACAATTCCTCTGCACCCCAGTCTTCATGCTATGCTCTCTGTAACAGTACATCTGTACTGCAGTCTCTATCCTCTGCTGTCTGTAACAGTCTTTCTGCACCTTGGAATCCAACCTCTGTTCTCTGCAAAAGTATTTCTGCGCCCCAATCTCCAACCTCTCCTCTCTTCAACCGTTCTTCTGCACCACAGTTTCCAAACTCTGCTCTCTGAAGGATCCTTCTGAAACCCAGTCTCCAAACTCTGCTTTTTGCAATGGTCCTTCTGCATCTCAGACTCCAACCTCTGTTCTCTGCAACAGTCCTTCTACACCCCAGTCTCCATACTCTGCTCGCACCACCAATCCTTCTGCAACTAAGTCTCCAAAATATGCTCTCTGCAACAGTCCTTCTCCACCTCAGTCTCTAAACTCTGCTCTCTGCAACAGTCCTTCGGCACCCCTTCTCCAACCTCTGCTTTCTGTATCAGTCCTTCTGCACCCCAGTAACCAACCTCTGCTCTCTTTACAGTCCTTCTTCACTTCAGTCTCCAAACTCTGCTTTCTGATACCGTCCTTCTGTACCCTAGTCTCCATCCTCTGCTCTCCGCAACGATTCTTCTGCACACTAGTCTCAAACCTCTGCTCGCTGCAACAGTCATTCTGAACTCCAATCTCCAACATCTGCTCTCTGCAACAGTTCTTCTGTACCTCAGTCTTAAAACTCTGCTCTCTGCAATAATACTTCCGCACCCCAGTCTCCAACCTCTGCTCTCAGTAACACTCCTGCTTCACCTCGGTCTGCAATCTCTGCTCTCTGTAAGATCCTTCTTTAACCTTGTCTAAAAACTCTGCTCTCTGTAATAGTCCTTCTTCACCTCAGTCTCCAAACTCTGTTCTTTGCAACACTCCTTATGCACACCAGTCGCCAACCTCTACTCTCTGTAACAGTCCTTACGTACCGCAGCGCAGTCTCCAAACTCTTCTCTCTGTAATGGTCCTTCTGCACCCTGTCTCTAACTTCTACTTTCTTTTTTTTTTTTTATTTGTTGTTCACAACGTTACAAAGCTCTTGATATATCATACTTCGAACAATAGTTTCAGGTGAGTTATGAACTCCCATTTTTACCCCAAATACAGATTGCAGAATCACATAGGTTACACATTCACATTTTTACATAATGCCATACTAGTGACTGATGTATTCTGCTACCTTTCCTATCCTCTACTATCCCCCTCCCCCCCATCTTCTCTTTCTATCCCATCTACTGTAATTCATTTCTCTCCTTCTTTTTCTTCCAATTCCCCTCACAACCTCTTTTATGTAGTTTTTTATAACAATGAGGGTCTCTTTCCATTTCCATGCAATTCCACTTTTCTCTCTCTTTCCCTCCCATCTCGTGCCTCTGTTTAATGTCAATCTTTTCTTCCTGCTCTTCTTCCCTACTCTATTCTTAGTTGCTCTCATTATATCAAAGAAGACATTTGGTATTTGTTTTTAGTGATTGGCTAGCTTCACTGAGCATAATCTGATCTAATGCCATCCATTTCCATGCAAATTCCATGATTTTGTCATTTTTTAGTGCTGAGTAATACTCCATAGTGTATAAATGCCACATTTTTAAAATCTATTTATCCATTTAAGGGCATCTGGGTTGGTTCCACAGTCTAGCTATTGTGAATTGTGCTGCTGTGAACATCTATGTGGCAGTATCCCTGTAGGACGCTCTCTTAAGGTCTTCAGGGAATAGACCAAGAAGGGCAGTAACTGGGTCAAATGGTTGTTCCATTCCTAGCTTTCCCAGGAATCTCCATACTGCTTTCCAAATTGGCCGAACCAATTTGCAGTCCCACCAGCAATGTATAAGAGTACCCTTTTTTCCACATCCTTTCCAGCACTTGTTATTATTTGACTTTATAATGGCTGCCAATCTTACTGGAGTGAGATGGTATCTTAGGGTAGTTTTGATATGCATTTCTCTGACTGCTAGAGATGGTGAGCATTTTTTCATGTATTTGTTGATTGATTGTATGTCCTTCTCTGAGAAGTGTCTGTTCAGGTCCTTGGCCCATTTGTTGATTGGGTTATTTGTTGTCTTATTGTCTAATTTTTTGAGTTCTTTGTAAACTCTGGATATTAAGGCTCTATCTGAAGTGTGGGGGGTAAAAATTTGTTCCCATGATGTAGGCTCCTGATTTACTTCTCTTATTGTTTCTCTTGCTGTGGAAAAACTTTTTAGTTTAAGTAAGTCCCATTTGTTGATTCTTGCTATTAACTCTTTTGCTATGGGTGTCCTGTTAAGGAATTTGGAGCCTGATACCACAATATGTAGATCGTAGCCAACTTTTTCTTCTATCATACGCAGAGTCTCTGATTTGATATCAAGGTCCTTGATCCATTTTGAGCTAATTTTTGTGCATGGTGAGAGGAGGGGATTCAGTTTCATTTTGTTGCACATGGATTTCCAGTTTTCCCAACACCATTTGTTGAAAATGCTATCCTTCCTCCATTGCATGCTTTTAGCCCCTTTATCGAATATAAGATAGTTGTAACTTTGTGGATTAGTCTCTGTATCCTCTATTCTGAACCATTGGTCCACCCTCCTGTTTTGGTACCAGTACCATGCTGTTTTTGTTACTATTGCTCTGTAATATAGTTTGAAATCTGGTATTGCTATACCACCTGATTCACACTTCCTGCTTAGAATTGCTTTTGCTATTCTGGGTCTTTTATTTTTCCATATGAATTTCATGATTGCTTTATCTATTTCTACAAACAATGCCATTGGAATTTTGATTGGCATTGCATTAAACCTATAGAGGACTTTTGGTAATATCGCCATTTTGATGATGTTAGTTCTGCCTATCCATGAACAGGGTATATCTTTCCATCTTCTAAGATCTTCTTCTACTTCTATTTTTAGGGATCTGTAGTTTTCATTGTATAAATCTTTCACCTCTTTTGTTAGGTTGATTCCCAAGTATTTTATTTTTTTGAGGATATTGTGAATGGAGTGGTTTTCCTTATTTCCATTTCAGAGGTTTTGTTGCTGATATACAGAAATGCCTTTGATTTGTGCATGTTGATTTTATATCCTGCCACGTTGCTGAATTCATTTATTAGTTCTAGTAGTTTTTTTGTAGACCATTTTGGGTCTTCTAGGTATAGAATCATGTCATCTGCAAATAGTGATAATTTAAGTTCTTCCTTTCCAATTTTTATGCCTTTAATTTCTTTCATTTTTCTAATTGCTCTGGCCAGTGTTTCGAGAACTATATTGAATAGAAGTGGTGATAGAGGGCATCCCTGTCTTGCTCCTGATTTTAAGGGGAATGCCTTCAATTTTTCTCCATTTAGAATGATGCTAGCCTGGGGCTTAGCGTAAATAGCTTTTACAATATCAAGGTAAGTTCCTGTTATCCCTAGTTTTTCTAATGTTTTGAACATAAAGGGATGCTGTACTTTGTCGAATGCTTTTTCTGCGTCTATCGAGATGATCATATGGTTATTATCTTTAAGTCTATTGATATGGTGAATAACACTTATTGATTTCCATATATTGAACCATCCCTGCATCCCAGGGATGAATCCTACTTGATCATGGTGGACAATTTTTTTGATGTGTCTTTGTATCCGATTTGCCAGAATTTTATTGAGGACTTTTGCATCTAGGTTCATCAGAGATATTGGTCTGTAGTTTTCTTTCTTTGATGTGTCTTTGTCTGGTTTCGGAATCAATGTGATGTTGGCCTCATAGAATGAATTTGAAAGGACTCCCTCTTATTCTATTTCCTGGAATAACTTGAAGAGTATTGGTATTAATTCTTCTTTAAAGGTTTTGTAAAACTCTGCTGTATACCCATCCGGTCCTGGGCTTTTCTAGGTTGGTAGTCTTTTGATTACTGCTTCAATTTCATCCATTGATATTGGTCTGTTCAAATTGTGTGTGTCCTCCTGACTCAGTCTGGGCAAATCATATGTCTTAAGAAATTTATTGATGTCTTCACTATCTTCTATTTTATTGGAATATAGGTTTTCAAAATAGTTTCTAATTGTCTTCTGTATTTCTGTGGCGTCTGTTGTGATATTGACTTTTTCATCCTTTATGTTAGTAATTTGAGTTCTCTCTCTTCTTCGTTAGCATGGCTAAAGGTTTGTCAATCTTCTTTATTTTTTCAAAGAACCAACTTTTAGTTTTGTTAATTTTTTCGATAGTTTCTTTTGTTTCAATTTCATTGATTTCCGCTCTTATTTTAATTATTTCTTTCTTTCTGCTGCATTTGCTATTTTTTTGCTCTTCCTTTTCTAGGGCTTTGAGATGAAGTGTGAGCTCATTTATTTTTTGGTTTTTCCTTTTTTTGAGGAATGACCTCCAGGCGATGAATTTCCCTCTTAAAACTGCTTTCATTGTGTCCCATAGATTCCGATAGGTTGTGTCTGCATTTTCATTTATTTCTAAGAATTTTTTGATTTCCTCCTTTATGTCTTCTGTAACCCTTTGATCATTCAGTAACATATTGTTCATTTTCGATGTGATATTGGATTTTCCCTTCCTTCTTTTATCATTAATTTCCAGTTTCAATCCATTATGATCAGATAAAATGCATGGTATAATCTCTACCCCTTTATATTTATTGAGGGTTGCCCTATGGCATAATATATGGTCTATTTTTGAGAAGGATCCATGTGCTGCTGAGAAAAAAGTATATCCATTCAATGATGGTTGGTATATTCTATATATGTCAGTTAAGTCTAGGTTATTGATTGTGGTATTGAGGTCTATAGTTTCTTTATTCAACTTTTGCTTGGATGATCTGTCCAATGGTGAGAGAGGTGTGTTGAAGTCACCCATAATTATTGTGTTGTGGTCTATTTGATTCTTGAACTTGAGGAGAATTTGTTTTATAAACTTCGAAGCGCCATTATTTGGTGCATAAATATTGATAATTGTTATGTCTTGTTGTTAAATGGTTCCTTTCAACAGTATATAATGTCCTTCCTTATCCCTTTGGATTAACTTAGTCTTGAAGTCGATTTTATTCGATATGAGGATGGCCCCCCCTGCTTGCTTGTGAGGAGCATGTGCGTGGTATATTTTTTCCCAACCTTTCACCTTCAGCCTGTCTATGTCTTTTCCAGTCAGGTGAGTCTCCTGGAGACAGCATATTGTTGGATTTGTTTTTTTGATCCATGTTACCAGCCTATATCGCTTTATTGGAGTGTTTAAACCATTAATGTTTAGAGTTACTATTGATATATGGTTTGTACTTTCAGCCATATTTGATTATTTATCTCTTTTTTTTTAATTGCGTTTGTTTCACCATGATTAGTTTTCCCCCTCCGTCTGTCTTTACTGAGGTACTTCCCACTGTTGGCTTTGGTTATTGTTTTCCGTTTCTTCCTCGTGAAGTGTTTTGCTCAAGATGCTTTACAACGCTGGTTTTCTGGCTGCAAGTTCTTTTAGTTTTTGTTTATCATGAAAGATTTTTATTTCGTTCTCGTATCTGAAGCTTAATTTTGCTGGGTACAGAATTCTTGGTTGGCATCCATTGTCTTTCAGTGTTTGAAATACGTTATTCCAGGATCTTCTCGCTTTCAGCGTCTGAGTTGAGAAGTCCGTTGTTAACCTTATTGGTTTACCCCTGAATGTAATCTTTCTCTTTTCTCTTGTAGCTTTTAATATTTTCTCTTTGTTCTGTATATTGGATATCTTCATAACAATGTGTCTTGGCGTTGGTGTACTGTGATTTTGTATGTTCGGTGTCCTGTATGCATCTACAATTTGTATATCTGTTTCCTTTTTTATTTCTGGAAAGATTTCTGTGATTATTTCATCTAGTAGATTACTCATTCCCCTTGTTTGAATCTCTATCCCTTCCTCTATCCCAATGACTCTTAAATTTGGTTTTTTTTTATATTATCACATATCTCTTGTATGCTTCTCTCATGATTTTTAACCAGCCTATCTGAGATGGCTAGCCTCTTTTCCAGATGATATATTTTGTCTTCATTATCTGATGTTCTAGCTTCTACTTGCTCCACTCTATTAATGATACTCTCATTTGAGTTTTTAATTTGGTTTATAGTTTCCTTCATTTCTAAGATTATGGTTTGATTCTTTTTTATAGTCTCTATCTCCTGATAAAGATGATTAACTTCTTCCTTTATCTGTTTGTGTAATACATTCTCAATGTGTTCTTTCGCTGCTTGAATTTGCTGTCTTGTATCCTCTTTAAGGTTCCGTTCCATCTGTCTCAGGAATTCCATGAGTTCTTTATATGACCATTTTTCTGGTGATTCTATATCCTCCTGAATATTTAGGCTGCCCTGCATTGTTTGCACTCTTTTTCTTCCTTGCTTTTTCATACTGTTCATATTGTTTCTTGTTCTGTTTGACTGCTGAGTTACTGTTTACTCCTATAAATATATTTGAAGCTTGAGAGGAAAGGTATTAGAAGGGATGGGTAGAAGTCACTAAAGAGAATAAGAGTAAGCAGGTAGAATTCAAGGAAGGGAGAATAAGAAAATTAAAAAAAGATGTAAAGACAGGAGAAAAGAAGGATAGAAAAAATAGAAGATTAAAAGGGATTTAAAGAAAAATAATAATAGTAGAAATGGAAAATGAGATTTAAAAAATAGAATAAAATAGAATAAGATGGATTAAAAAACATTTAAAAAGACAGCAAACAAAAAATTTATAAATGCAGTCCTAGAGTTCGATTAACTGCTCTTCCAGTGGGTGGAGCTATGCCCACCATGCCAAGTTTCTCTTCTCAGTAGGCGGGAGTCAATCACTGTGCGGGTGTCCAGGCAGGCAGCAATGGTTCCCAAGAACAATGCAGGGTGTGGCCTGCGGCCGGCTGCGATTCACAGAGCCAGCTCACGGGGACCCAGGCAGGCAACGACCATTCCCACGAATGCTACAGCGTGTGGGCAGCGGTCGGCTTGGGTTCACAGAGCCCACCCGCGGGGGTCCAGGCGGTTAGTGTCCGCTCCTATGCTCACAGCAATGTGTAGGTAGCAGCCATTCGGCGGCCCCGGCAGGACTGTGCCCCTGCTCTGGGTTGCCGAGAATCAGTATTTTGTGACAATCTGACACCTCCTATTAAACTTACTAGTTCCAGAAAGGTCTCCTTTCAGAGAAAATTGGCTTGAAGTTTCCCAGCAGGACGCATGTGGGTGTATTAATGAGTCTCTCTGATCCCCTTACCACGGAGGTATTGTTGTGCTGCCTTTTCGCTGGCAGCCATGTTCTTCTCCCAACTTCTACTTTCTGTATCAGTCTTTCTGCACACCAGTCTACAACCTCTGCTCTCTGTAACAGTCCTTCTTCACCTCATATCCAAACTCTGCTATCTGTGACAGTCATTATGAACCCCAGTCTCAAACCTCTGCTGTCTGCAAAATTCCTTCTGCACCCCAGTTTGCAACGTGTGCTCTGTGTAACAGTCCTTCTGCAGCCCAGTCTTGAACTCTGCTCTCTGCAATGATCCTTCTGTACCTCAGTCTTAAAACTCTGCTCTCTGCAACAGGCCTTCTTCACCCCAGTCTCCAAACTCTATTCTCTATAACAGTCCATATCCAACTCAGTCTTCAACCTCTGCTCTCTGAATGAGGTTTTTGCACCCCAGAGTCTTGAACCCCAGAGTCATTTCTGCACCTCTGTTTCAAATCTCTACTCTCTGTAAAAGTCCTTCTGGACCTCAGTCTCCAAACTCTGCTCTCTGTAGGATCCCTCTGAAAACCAGTCTCCAAACTCTGCCCTCTGTAACAGTCGTTCTGCATCCCTTCACCAAACTCTGCTCTCTGTAACAGGGCTTCTGCACCGCAGTCTTTAATCTCTGTTCTCTGTTAACAGTCCTTCTGCACCCCAGTCTCAAACCTCTGTTCTCTGTAACAATCCTTCTGCACCCCAGTCTCCAACATCCGTAATCTCCAACAGTCCTTCTGCACCTCAGTCTGAAAACTCGGTTCTCTGCAATGATTCTGCTGTACCCCAGTCTCCAAACACTGCTCTCTGTAAGATCCTTCTGCAACCCTGTCGCCAAACTCTGCTCTCTGTAACAGTAATTCTGCACCCCAGTCTCCAACCTCTGCTCTCTGTCACAGTCTTTCTAAACGCCAGTTTCCAACCTCTGCTCTCTGCAACAGTCTTTCTGCACCCCAGTATTCAACTTCTGTTCTCTGTAACAATCCTTCTGCACCTCAATTCCCAAAAACTGACCTCTGCAATTGTCCTACTGTACCCCAGTCTATAGCCTCTGGTCTCTGCAACGATCCTTTTGCACCCCATTCTCAAACCTCTGCTCTCTGCAACAGTCCTTCTGTACATCAGTCTGAAAACTCTGCTCTCTACAAGGATCCTTGTGCAACACAGTCTCTAAATTCTGCTTTCTGAAATTGTTATTCTGCAACTCAGTCTCCAACCTCTGCTCTCTGTAACAGTCCTTCTGCACCGCAGTCTCCATCCTCTGCTCTCTGTAAGATCCTTCTAAACCCCAGTTTCCTAACTCTGCTCTCTGTAACATTCTTTTTTAACCCCAGTGTCCAACCTCTGCTCTCTGCAACGGTCATTGTGCATGACAGTCTCCAACCTCTGTTCTCGGCAACAGTCCTTCTGGACTCCAGTCTCCAAACTCTGCTCTGGGTATCATTTCTTTTGCACCTCAGTCTCCAACCTCTGTTTTATGTAAGATCTTTCTGCAACCCAGTCACCAAAATCTGCTGATTGCAACGGTCCTTCTGCACCCCATTCTTTAACCTTTGTTGTCTGCAAGAGTTCTTCAGCATGTCAGCCTCCAACCTCTGCTCCCTTCAAAAATCCTTCTGCACCCCAGTCTCCAACCATTGCTCTCGGTAACATTTCTTCTGCAACTCAGTCTCCAACCTCTACTTTATGTAAGTTCCTTCTGCCATCCAGTCCCCAATCTCTGCTCTCTTTAACAGTCTTTCTGCACCCCAGCCTCCAACCTCTGCTATGAGTAACAGTTCCTCTATACCCCACTCTCCAACCTCTATTCTCTGTAAGATACTTCTGCACCCCAATCTCCAAACTCTGATCTCTGTATCAGTCTTTTTTCACCGCAGTCTCCAACCTCTGCTCCCTGCAACAATCCTTCTGCACCCCAGTCTCCAAAATTTACTCTCTGCAACAGTCCTTCTACACCCCAGTCTCCCATCTCTGCTCTCTGTAACAGGCCTTCTGCACCCCAGTATAAAACCTCTGCTCTCTTTAAAAGTCCTTCTGCACCTCAGTCTCCAACCTCTGCTCTCTGTAACAGTCCTTCTGTACCTCAGTCTCCAACCTCTGCTTTCTGTAAGATCCTTTTGCAACCCAGTCTTTAATCTCTGCTCTCTGTAACTGACCTTCTGCACCCCATTCTCCAAGCACTGCTCTCTGTAACAGGCCTTCTGCACCCCAAGATACAAACTCTGCTGTCAGTAACAGGCCTTTTGACCCGAGTCTCCAAACTCTTCTCTCTTCAAAGATCCTTCTGCACCCCAGTCTTTAACCTCTCATCTCCGCAAAAGTCCTTCTGAACACCAGTCCCCAACCTTTGCTGTCTGTAAGATCCTTCTGCACACCTGTCTCCAACCTCTGCTCTCTGTAACAGTCCTTCTGTAAAGCAGTCTCCAACCTTGTTCTTTGTAATGGTCCTTCTGCATCTCAGTCTCCAACCTCTTCTCTCTGCATCAATCCATCTGCACCAAAGTCTCTAAACTTTGCTCTCTGCAACAGTTTTTCTGCACCTCAGTCTTCAACCTGTGTTCTCTGTAAAAGTCCTACTGCATCCCAGTCTTCAACCTGTGCTCTCTGTAAAAGACGTTCTGCACGATAGTCTCCAAATTCTGCTCTCTTTAACGAACCTTCTGCACCCCAGTCTCCAACATCTGCTCTCTGCAACGATCTTTCTTCACCCTAGTCTCCAACCTCTGCTCTCTTTAACTATCCTTCTGCACCCCTGTCTCCAACCTCTTCTCTATGCAACAATCCTTCTGCACCCAAGTTTCCAACATCTGCTCTCTCCAACAGTTCTTCTACACGCCAGTCTTCAACTTCTGCGCTCTGCAACAGTCCTTCTACACCCCAGTGTCCATACTCTGCTCGCCCCAACAATCCTTCTGCACCCCAGTCTCCACCCTCTGTTCTCTACAACAGTTATTCTCCACACCAGTCTCCAACCTCTGCTCTCTGTAACAGTTCTTCTGTACCACAGTCTTCAACCTTTGTTCTTTGTAAGGGTCTTTATGCACCCCACTATCCAAACTCTGCTTTCTGTATCAGTCATTTTCCACCACAGTCTCCAAACTCTGCCCGCCGTAACAGTCCTTCTGAAACTCAGTCTGCAAACTCTGCTCTTCGCAGCAGTACTTCTAAACTCCAGGCTTTATCCTCTGCTCTCTCCAACAGTCCTTTTGCACCACAGACTCCAACATCTGCTCTCTGTAAAAGTCCTTCTGTACTGCAGTCTCCAACCTCTGTTCTCCGTAAGGGTCTTTCTGCACCCGAGTCTCCAACCTCTGCTTTCTGTATCAGTTCTTCTGCACCCAGGTCTCCAAACTCTGCTCTCTGTATCAATCATTCTGCACCTCAGTCTCAAAGTCTGCTCTCCGCAACGGTCCTTCTGCACCTCAGTCTCCAACCTCTTCTCTCTGTAACAGTGCTTCTGCACCTCAGTCTCCAAATTCTGCTCTCTTTAACATCCTTCTGCAACCTAGTCTCCAAACTCTGCTCTCTGTAACAGTCCTTCTGCACCCCAATCTCCAAACACTGCTCTCTGTAACAGGCCTTGTGCACCACAGTCTCCAACCTCTGCTTTCTGTATCAGTCCTTCTGCACCCCAGTCTCCAACCTGTTCTCTCTGCTACGATCCTTCTGCACCTCAGACTTCAAACTATTCTCGCCGCAACAGTCCTTGTGCACCCCAATCTCCAACATCTGCTCTCTGCAAGAGTTGTTCTGTACCTCAGTCTGAAAACTCTGCTCTCTACAACAATCCTTCTGCACCCCAGTCTCCAACCTCTTCTCTCTGTAACAGTTCTTCTGTACCTCAGTCTCGAACCTCTGCTTTCAATAAAACTCTTCTGAAACCCAGTCTGCAAACTCTGCTCTCTGTAACAGTCCTTCTGCACCCCAGTCTTCAACCTCTGCTCTCTGTAACAGGCCTTCTGCACTCCAGTCTCCAACCTCTGCTCTCTGTAAGAGGCCTTCTGCACCCCAGTCTTCAACATCTACTCTCTGCAACGAGCCTTCTGCGCTCCAGTCTCTAACCTCTGCTCTCTGCAACATTCCTTCTGCATATCATTCTCCAACCTCACTCTCTGCAACGGTTTTTCTGCACCCCAGTCTCCAACCTCTGTTCTCTGCAACAATTCTTCTGTACCCCAGTCTCCAACCTCTGCTCTCTGTAACAGTCCTTTTGTACCGGAGTCTCCTACCTCTGCTCTTTATAACGGTCCTTCTGCACCCCAGTCTCCAACATCTGTTTTCTCTATCAGTCCTTCTGCACCCCAGTCTCTAATCTCTGCTCTCTGTAACAGTCCTACTGCACCTTAGTCTCCAACTTCTGCTTTCTGCAACAGTCCTTCTGATCCCCAGTCTCCAACCTCTGCTCTCTGCAACATTCCTTCTGCACCCCAGTCTCCAAGCTTCATTCTCTGTAACATCCTTTTGCACACCAGTCCCCAACCTCTTCTGGCTCTAACAGTCCTTCTTCAAACCAGTCTCCAAACTCTGCTCTCTGTAACCATTATTCTGCACCTCAGTCTCCAACAGCAGCTCTCTGCAACGGTCCTTCTGCACCCCAGTCTCGAACCCCTGCTCTCTGCAACGATCCTTCTGCACCTCAGTCTCCAACATCTGCTCATTGTAACAGGCATTCTTCACCCCATTCTCCAAATTCTGCTCTCTGTAAGACTCCTTCTGCACCGCAGTCTTCACACTCTGCTCTCTGCAACGATCCTTCTGAACCCCTGTCTCCAACGTCTACCCTCTTCAACAGTCCTTCTGCACCCAAGTCTCCAAAATCTGGTATCTGCAACAGTTTCTCTGAACCTCAGTCTGAAAACTCTTCTCTCTGCAACGATCCTTCTGCAACCCAGTCTACAACCTCCGCTCTCTGTAACAGTCATTCTGCACCTCAGTCTCCAAACTCTGTTCTCTGTAAGATACTTCTGAAACCCAGTCTCCAAAATCTGCTCTCTGTACCAGTCCTCCTGCACCCCAGTCTCAAACCTCTGCTCTCTGTAACAAGCCTACTGCAGTCCAGTCTCCAAACTCTGCTCTTTGTAACAGGCCTTTTGCTCCCCAGTCTCCAACCAATTATCTCTGCAATAATTCTTTTGCACCCCAGTCTGCAAACTCTGCTCTCTGTAACAGTCCTTCAGCACCACAGTCCCCAACCTCAGCTCTCTGAAAAATCCTTCTGCACCCCAGTCAACAAACTCTGCTCTCTGTAACAGTCCTCTGCACCCCAGTCTCCAACCTATGCTCTCTGTAACAGTCCTTCTGTACTGCAGTCTCCAATGTCTGCTCTGTCTAAAGGTCCTTCTGCACGCCAGTCTTTCACCTCTGCTTTGTGTATCAGTCCTCTGTATTCCAGTCTCCAACCTCTGCTCTGTGTAACTTTTCTTTTGCATCTAAGTCTCCAACCTCTCTTCTCTGTATCACTCCTTCTACACCACAGTCTCCAAACTCTGCTCTCTACAACGATCCTTTTGCACCTCGGTCTCCAACCTCTGCTCTCTGCAAGAGTCCTTCTGCACCCTAGTATCAAACATCTGATCCCTGCAACAGTCCTTCTATACCCCAGTCTCCATAATCTGCTCTCTGCAACAATCCTTCTGAACCCCAGTCTGCAACCTCAGCTCTCTGCAACTATCTTTGTTCACACAAGTCTCTAAACTTTGCTTTGTGTAACATCCTACTGCACCCCAGTTTCCAAACTCTGCTCTCTGTAACATTCCTTCTTCACACCAGTCTCCAACCTCTGCTCTCTGAAATGGGCCCTCTCCACCCCAGTCTCCAACCTTGTTCTCTACAATGGTTCTTCTGTACCGCAGTCTTCAACCTCTGTTCTCTGTGAGGGTCCTTCTGCAACAAATCTTTAAACTCTGCTTTCTCTATCAGTCCTTCTGCACCACAGTCTCCAAACTCTGCTCTCTGTAAGATCCTTCTGCACTCCAGTCTCCAACCTCTGCTCGCGTTAACAGTCCTTCTGCAACCCAGTCTCCAACATCTGCTCTCTGCAACAGTTTTTCTGTACCTCAGACTAAAAACTCTGCTCTGCAACAATCCTTCTGCACCTCAGTCTCCAACCTCTGCTTTCTGTAACAGTCCTTCTGTACCTCAGACTTCAAACTCTGCTTTCTGTAAGACCCTTCCGAAACCCAGTCTTTAAACTCTGCTCATTGTAACAGTGCTTCTGCACCCCAGTCTCCAACATCTGAGCTCTGTAATAGGCCTTCTTCACCCCAGTTTCTAACCTCTGCTCTCTTTAGAGGCCTTTTGCACCCCACACTTCAACGTCTGCTGTCTTCAAAAGTCCATCTGCACCCCAGTCTCCAACCTGTGCTCTCTGTAACACTACTTCTGTACCGGAGTCCCCAACATCTGTTCTCAGCAACAGTGCTTTTACACCCCAGTCTACAAACTCTGCTCTCTATAACACTACTACTTCTGTACCGGAGTCTCCAAACTCTGCTCTCTGTAACGGTTCTTATGCACCCCAGTCTCCAACATCTGCTTTTTCTATAAGTCCTTCTGCACCCAAGGCATTAACCTCTGCTCTCTTTTACAGTCCTTCTACACCTCAGTCTCCAACCTCTGCTCTCTGCCCGATTCCTATTGCACCCAGTCTCCAACCTATGCTCTCTGTAACAGTACTTCTGCTCCCCAGTCTCCAACATCTGCTCCATGTAACACTCCTTCTGTACCGGAGTCTCCAATATCTGTTCTCAGCAACAGTGCTTTTGCACCCCAGTCTCCAAACTCTGCTCTCTGTAACACTTCTTCTGTACCGGAGTCTCCAACCTCTGCTCTCTGTAACGGTTCTTATGCACCCCAGTCTCCAACATCTGCTTTCTCTATAAGTCCTTCTGCACCCCAGTCTTTAACCTCTGCTCTCTTTTACACTCTTTCTGCACCTCAGTCTCCAACCTCTGCTCTTTGCACAATTCCTATTGCACCCAGTCTCCAACCTATGCTCTCTGTAAAAGTCCTTCTGCACCCCAGTCTCCAACCTCTGCTCTCTTTCACGATGCTTCTGCACCCCAGTCTCGAACCTCTGCTCTCTGCAACGATCCTTCTGCACCTCAGTCTTCAACCTCTGCTCTCTGCAATGATCCATCTGAACCCCAGTCTCAAACCTCTCCACTCTGTAGCAGTCCTTCTGCACCTCAGTCTCCAACCTTTGCTCTCTGACCAGTCTTTTTGCACCCCAATTTCCAACCTCTGCTCTCTGCAAAAGTCCTTATATACGCAAGTCTCCAAACTCTGCTTTCTGCAGCAGTCCTTCTGCACCCCACTCGCCAAACTCTGCTCTCTGTAACAGTACTTCTGCACCCCAGTCTCCAAACTCTGCTCTCTGTAACAGGCCTTCTTCACCTCAGTCTCCAGCCTTTGCTCTCTGTAACAGTCCTTTTGCACCCCAGTCTCCAAACTCTGCTCTCTGACACGATCTTTCTAAACCACAGTCTCCAAGGTCTACTCTCTGCAACTGTCCTTATGAACCTCGGTCTCAAATCACTGCTCTCTGTAACAGGCCTTCTGCACCCCAGACTCCAAACTCTGCTCTCGGTAACAGGCCTGTTGCTCCCCAGTCTCCAACCTCTACTCTCTGCAAGGATTCTTCTGCACCCCAGTCTCCAAACTCTGCTCTCTGCAACAGTACTTCTTTACCCCAGTCCCAACCTCAGATCTCTGAAAGATCCTTCTGCACCCCAGTCTCCAAACTCTAATCTCTCTAACAATTCTTGTACACAACCGTCTCCAACTTCTGCTCTCAGCAACGGTCTTTATGCACCCCAGTCTCAAATTTCTGTTCTCTGCAACAGTCTTTCTGCACCACAGTCTGAAACATCTGCTCTCTGTAACAGTCCTTCTGTACTGCAGTCTCTAAACTCTGCTCTCTCTAACGGTCCTTCTGCACCCCAGTCTCCCTCCTCCTAGTATCCAACTTCTGCTCTCTGTAACTTTACTTCGGAATCTCAGTCTCCAACCTCTGCTCTCTGTTTCAGT